>NC_042297.1:20734443-20996943 GCF_901000725.2 Takifugu rubripes | reverse complement strand
AAAATATGGAAAAAGTCCAAACTTGAGACTAAATTAGCCTTGTGTTCAAATCCAAATCCGTCGTTTTTGTCCCCGTGGGCTCAGAATATTACTTCACTGTCAACACCAACAAAATAAATATGGCTCACATTGATGATAATCTGGCATCCGGACACAGAAATTCTGCTCCTGGTCGCAGCAGCTGGCAGAATCAGAGAGAAGCAACCAAAACAACGTGAGCAGGAAAGGTCTGACATGTTATGACTACTGCCATTATACAGCTCCATCAGATACACCAACCATAACACCCACAACAACGGCTGCAGGAAAACACACGTGCACACATGACTTGTTGAAGAGGAGGGAAATTATGAGACTTTTTTGGGAACAGTTGGACTGGAATTGTGCTCCAGAAGTGCCGGGCCGTCACACATGCCGAGGCAGGCCCGCCGCCTTGCGCCGTGTAGGTCAGCCAGCGCATCCTTACTCGTCTCTTCTATGCTTCCTACAGCGTGGCCAGTGCTGCTCCATTCTCCTGTCAGCATATATAAAGCTCAACTGTGCTGTCAAAACATCAGGGCTGCCTCTGCTGTGAGCATTTGTAAAGTGAGCAGTTGGGCTATTGCTTCCTCTCGTGCCTCACAGTGTCCCATGATCTTCAGCTGCCTCTGGCCTTTTCCTTCCACAGAGCTTTTTATTGCCCTGCTCAGGATTAGCGGCCCATCTTTAGTCGGCCAGTATTAAGTCATGCAGAACGCTGGTTTACTGAATAAATTCCTTCTGCAGCTGCCTGTTTTCTTCCCATTTTTGACAGATCCTGCTCACACTTGTACCTTTTTGACTAACTGGAGAGAGTTTCATTGATAACAATAAAAACATTCCAAAATAAGCATAAGGGCAGATTATTATCATCAATCCTGTAAACCTATAAAATTAATATCAGCATTATCACCAAATATAGAGAATTGTTTGATATATGAATATTCAATATATGTTTGATATATGAATATTTTAAAGATTTTTGCCCCCCAATATTGACTGAATTAGCGGATTGTGTGGAGAAACAATGTTTTAAAAGGCTTTTAGAAACCTTTTAATCTAGAGAATCCTGTGATGCAGATAGTCAATATATTGAACGCGCATTTACCAACAGAAGAACACGGACTCTTTATTAACTAACTAAAGCATCTAATATTATGGTCCAACCCCAGATGGCATAAATGTTTCAGGCAGAACACAAGCGCATTCATTTTAGATGATATTGGAAATTCGATAACGTTGCGTTGCAAACAATGTTGAAACCAGACACGTGGCCTTTAAAACAGGAAATAAACATCAAACGTTTGAATAATGAGCAGTTTTACTCACGTAAAAACGAAGTGATTCAAACGCCCCGACCACGAACTTATCAAAATAATACACTTCCGCTTTGAGCGCGATCACTGGGGACCTTCCACTAACCGCGACTCTCATTGGTTGAGAAGTAGCAAACTCCTCTCTGATTGGACGAGATCGTCCAAAACAGTTTCAAGAGTCAGAAGCAGTATGGCAGCGCCCATGAGCGGTGTGGATAAGCCCTCTGCTGAACGTTCTTCCTTCAATACTACCAGTTTTCAGAAGAAAACAAGGAGCAAATTAATCGCGATACCTGGCTCCAGACCGTCGGTGCAGAATGGCCAGCTGCTTGTGTCCACAGGTGTCACATCACTCGACTATCTGCTCGGTTAGTTGACGTTTTAAACAGACGCTAGCACCGTTGTATTGGAATGTTTATGGTTGTATTTATGTAGAGTTTTATTTTAAGAAAATAGGCAGTTCCAACCTTTCAACTTATTCTGTTAAACTACTTGTGAGTCCAACGATTTTTTTCCCCCCTAAAACACTCTATATAATGTGACTGAGAAATGAGGGAGGTTTCAGTGGCATTTTTCTGTACATGTCCATTAAGTAATATTGGGATTTCTGACTGAAAAATAAAAATGCATCGCACAGTGGAAGTGCACATCGAACTTTTGCAGGTTTTCTTATCATACCACCTCATTTTGACAGGATAATAGGTGAAGGTGAAGAAATAAAAATGTTACACATTTGTGGTGCAACTTTTGACAATCAGAAAGCAAATACATTTGTGGTGTATTGCGGTTGCTCTGCTTGAAGGAAATGAATCTGTGATCAGCCAGCAGTGTACAAAACCAGGAAAGCTCCCAAAGCTCAGACGGAGCTGAAAAAGGCAGAACATCTGCAGACCCCTCAGACACGTCGGTGCTGCTGCAGGTGTATTAGAGTATCCACAGAGGCTCCTTAATGGGAAACTGCTTACCAAACTGTTTTCCTCTCATTCTTACTTCCTCCTCTTTCCATGATTTTCAAAAAATGTATATTGTTGTGGCCTAAAACTTATTTTTTGCTTGTTTGTAAATTGGAAAAGGCCTTTAAATTTCGCTACCGATTATCGTAGCGCCTGCTAATGTAGCCACACTTGCTGTCAGACACTGCTGGGGGAGTCATTCGGCTAGGGAAAAGGTCATTGTAATGCCACCATGTAAACACCAATCTCAAGAATTCTGTCATCGATTGCAGCAGATATAACTTTGTATGAGAACAATATCGGGTGTTGGGGGGGTGGGGGGGGGGGGTCCTTTCAGCTGTATCAGCCACCATTAGGCAAGTAGGACAAGAGAAATGAACTCTTATCTACATAATTAGATTTTTTTTGTGCTGGAAGATCACAAGTGTACCTATGTTAAAGGCGGCGGCTGCGGGCTCGTTGTCACACTGACACAGCTTTCAGGAACTCTTAAGAACACAGCAATCATTATTTCCATCACCTGTGATTTTCTCACCATGAGAAAGGCAACAGCCTGCTGTGACACCAGCTCATTCTGCCGCCGCTCTGAAGGGAGAAAACGCCTCATTCAATACTGTTTCATCTTCCCAAACAGGTGGAGGGTTGGCAGTCGGAACCGTCCTTCTCATAGGTGAGACTCAGAACCAGCACATTATATGTGAATTAAATGCTCTCTTTAGTCAGGTTTACTTTCTGCACATTTACACCAGTTTTAGCAATTTTAATAATTACATATATATGGAATTTTCTCAGGCCTGCAGTTTAAATTTCAAGATGCAGTCCTTCATTCCCCGAGGGCCAGAAATCTTCCCAGTTCAGCTACATCCTCACGCTGTTGCTAACCAACAGACGAGCCATAAAAGTTTTTAGTTATATATTCAAAGCAAGTGAGTTTTTTGGAACATAAATGCCTCCCACTGTATTATTATTGTTATTATCATCCATCATAGCCTGGCTGGTAGACAGTGAGGTTAAGGTAGTCTTGTTTCCACTTGAAGCAAAGGCCTCTACCAACTGATGATATTGCTTTGCCCTTTAATTCACCCCCAATCGATGCAGCAGTCGGTGATTATACACTAATGCGTTCTTCCCTTCCATTTTGTGAATCAATGTACGGTTGGTTTCATCTGGTAATGAGAGACGCAGTAAAGGTGAAATGCATGTGTGCGTGTTCTTGTGTTTGTCTGTGGAAGCGCTGTGCGTGCGTGCGTGCACTGTGCTGTGGTGTGACTGGGTGGGATGGCTTAGATGGGAGCGTGTGTTTGTTTGTGTTTGTCATCTCCTACAGTCTGCCCCCTTTACTTGTGATGGCCCGTTTGTGAGCCGCGGAATTAAAATTACCCGACCGGCCGCCGTTTGCCTTTGAAGTGTCTTGAGCTGTCCGTCCTGATTTGTCCACGGGGGATCAGCTCAGTATGGCTGCTGTCTGAAGATCGCTCATCCCTCATGTTGTGCAAGAGGCGCAGCAAAGCTAACGGGCTCTCATTATACTGCCCATGTTTGGTGTCATTCCATCACTTTTACTCGTTTTACCCTCAATGCGCTCATCATGTTAATCATCCTTTAATATCTCCTCATTGTTTGAACATAGTCTCCCCATCGTAGACAGTGACAAAAAAAACCTGTAGGAATCCAGTTTTAGAATTTACAGTTAGAAGCAGGATCATTGGAGGAATTGTTTGTTTTTGTTTTGTTTTAATAATCACAGCATGATTAAAAAAAACCAAAATAATTAGAGAAACGACTACAAGGAAGAGACATCGTTGAATTGATTACACAAGTGCTGTGCTTATTTATGGACATGACACAATTCAGTAGACGTTTAAATGCAGGTATATGTCAGGTATATGGTTTTAAACCTTAAATGTAATGAAACAACACTGTCTTAATGCTATTTAACCCCCCCCCCCCCCAACAGCATCAGCTCCTGAAGCTCTCTGTTCATCCAATGTTTGTGTGGACGTATTTTTGCGGCTGACACGCAGATGTAAATGCAGCTCTGATGAAATATTGCATCTTCGTGAACCAAAGATTCATAAGGGGGGGGGGGCTGACCTAGATATGCGGCTCCTCCCCTGCAGCTCTGGCAGATATGATGCAGTGGTGTTGTGAGCTCACTCCCCCGGCCAGTCAAATGAAGCAGAGGCGTTTCTTTCTTTATAAAAACTTAGAGAGACTAAGCAAAAAGCAAAAAAAGCCCCTCGCCCCATGACTGTCCGGAGTGACTGATCTACCTCAAAGATATGACCCCCCCCACCCCTTGTTGCTCGTATACCCCCGCCACCTCTCACCCCCTCCTTTACCCCCCGCCTCAACAGCCTAATGACTCCTGGAGGTTCCATTTGTAAGACTCCCATAGAAACACTGCCACAATAGGTCCCATCTTGAGAGGGCCCATCTGGGAGTCTTTGTGGGGCCTGCTGAAAGCCACAAAGGCCCGCTGACCTAGAAACCCATCAATAAGAGAACAGGGAGCCCCACCGACAACAAATTGAAGAGCCCTGGAATTTCCTGGGCCATCCTCAGTCCGTAGGTGAGGACACAGACCTGGAGTACTGGAAGGTGGGGGGGGGGATTCTCCGAATGTTTAAGGATGACACATCAGGATGTCATTCCAAAGCTGTCGGATCTGTGAGACTCTTACATTTAGCTGCTGTCTCTGCAGTCTTTGTCCCTGACCCCACGGATGCGTCATTGTGTGGGCAGCCCTCTGAAATCCTTACAAATTGATAATTGTGACAGGAAGCAGCAGCAGCATGCTGGGTACACTCATGTGCCCTCCTTCAGGGGGTTCATGGTGGTGCACACATTTTAGTGGGTTTGTTTGGTGGAATGTCTGGGTGGCCACTTTGTTTTCAGTGGGAAATGCCAGATTCCAAAAGAATCTGTTTCATTTACATTCTAACTTGCTCTTTACGTTTGGTTGATGCCACCAAAACCACCTCGGTGGAGCTAAATTCACCTGTTTCTGCTGCTGCGCTTCAAAAAGCTGAGAGAGTAAAAGGAACACAATGCCAAGAAGTGCTTTAAGCCCAAGCCCAGCTGATCCTACTTCTGCCTCCTCCTGTCAGTCATCAGGCAGATGGAATCTCTGGCAGGGAAGCTTCAGGTGAACGCTTGAGACAGGTGTCTCCCCCTCACCTTCTATTGGTAGTTCCTGTGGTAGGTGGACACTAACAAGAGTGCAAAACATGTCTGCTCTGCTTAGATGGTCACAGCCCCGTGCCGTGGCCATTGCCACATCAAAAGGTAGCTTTAGTAAAGGTCCTTACATCGATTACACCTGTCTGGTGTGATGAGGTCATGAAGCGCTGTAGGTTTGGTGTGTGAGACGAGACCCAGATGTTGATTCCTATTTGATTTAAACACCAACACCGTGCTGAAGATGCAGGTGTGTGTATAGCAGTGTGTGCTTGAGCGGATCCTCTTCCTCGGTGTGCTCTCACATAGATGTGGACATATTCTAACAGACGTGTTTTACTTTTTTAGAGGAGGACCGCTACGACAGCTACTCTCGTATGGTCTTAAAGTACTTCCTGGCAGAAGGAGTGGTGTGTCGACATGAACTTTTTGTTTCAACAGCTCAGGAAAGCCCAGATGACCTCCTACAGGTATGATCTATTGACATTAAACCTGCTTTCTGTCCACCTCCTGAGCAGAAGTTGCCGAGCACGCCCTGATGTGCCAGGTGTTGTGTGCACACAGCTTTCTTCGGGGTGCGTCAGGGTCGGGGGGCATCTGAGAGGTCGAGGGTGGCATGCTTGCAGCATTGTTCAGATGTTTCAGGATCCACGGCCCTATTAAGAGAACCATTACCCCAGAAGCTGACTGTCAGCCATCATATGGGAGGAGGGTCTTTCTGCTACTGATTGATAGTGGGAGGGGTCACAGCCTCACCCTCTCTTTACATATCAAAGGCTTATTAAGAGAGGGGTGATTCCCTTTGGGGATATATAACATCATTTAATGTTTTATTGCTAAGTCATGTTATGCTAATCTGCAACAGATTTTCCATTGCAATTTAAAAGTGAGTCTGGTAAAAACGGCGTTGTTCCTGGTTAAATTCTGTTTTTTTTCATCAGCACAAATGATGTTAGTTGGAAAAATAATAATGCTATTGCTGTGTTTATGAAGGGTTTATTACACTCTACCTGTTTAAGTGTACTGGACTCATTTTTTGTTCCAATAGGAACTCCCAGCTCCTATTTTGGATGATGTTGCTGGTCACACACCGGTGGAGCCGTCCAGGCTGTCATGTGACCCTCAGCATGGTTTGGATGCCATGAAGATAGCCTGGCGCTACCAGAATCTTCCAAAAGTGCAGGTTACCTTTCAAAACGTGCACATCACGTTATCCATCACACATGCACTGGGAGCACACTACAAAATAATCCGAAAGCTTTTGACCAGAACAATTTTCTTAGCTGAACAAGTGTGTGGCAGCACTGGCTTTCTGTTCTTAGTGGTGTGGCAATTGTCTTCACCACTAAATCCATGAGCTTCTAAACTACTTTGTGGAGTGAATGAGGCCTCGGCCTCTCCTTTCAGGGCTTGACCAGATTACTCACACTTAGCTGGCAATAGGTAGGCTTTTCACTGGTCTCCAGCTCACATAGACACACACATGCCCAGCACCCCTGCTTAGCCTGGGAAACAAGACTACTTTGCAGTCTGTGCATTGACATGTCTGCTCGCTCAACCCTATGACCCAGACCAGCGCCTCCATCGTCCCCCAAATCCCTGCCTTTCCCCCTGCTAGGGTCGGCAGCACTACACTCTTTCTTCCGCTTTTGAGGGGTGACCCTCCCCTTGTATTTCTCTGCAGTCTCCCCCCTTCTGTCTATAATCCATATCGCTATGTGGATTAACAGCACAGTGTGTCCCGGGGGATCCTCTCTCTCTTTCTCTCTCCCTGGAAACTTCTTTATATCTGTGTCCTTTCCTCACCTCTCCCCCCTTCCCTGTAAAATCGTCTTTACAAAGCACTAGTAAGCCCCAACAGAGGATTTGCATCCCAAATTCACCCCCAGAGTCAACGCTTACTTTCCCCTTACACACACCTCTCCCGGCATGGCCCACTGTGTCGCTCTCCTGATGAAGACATCAGATCAAAGGTGAGGCCATCAGGGCGGAGATGGAACGCTAAGCGGGTTGCCTTGCTCACAAAGAGAAGATGAGCCCCTGACCCCCCTGCCCTGCTGACCCCCTCGTCCTGCCAGGAGAGGGACACACCGGGGGCCCTAATCCAGATTAGGAGTAGATTAAGGGTCCTTGTAACAATGGAATCCCTGGTTTCACTGAGAGAGAAGAGCTCAAACTCTCTCTTTCAGCTGCAGGAAAACATCCGCCTTCCCCGGCGTCCCTGACATGTTTGCTTTCACAGCCAGAAGTGGACATTTATGTGAAGAAATGATTAAGAGTGTGGCCGTAGTGGTTATTTAACTGTGGTTATCTGCCGCACAAATGTCGAGGACTGACCCATAAACAATGCAATTGCTTTACCACAGTATTGTAAAACACGCTCAATTAACATATTAAAAAGACAAACCCAATCTTTCTTTTTAAGAATCGCTTCATTCTAATGGGAATCGGTCGCTGGCACATCATTTGGTTAAGTCAAGCTGTGACAAACGAGCCTGGAGTAAAAATCAACCAAGGCCACTTCAGCTGCAGGTTTGAAGTGTTTCCATTTGTTGACCTCCTCAGAGTGCACTGGCATCCTCATCCCGTTTTGGGCACTACTACGATGTCTCCAAGACAATGGAGCCAGAAATTCGCCAGGCAGCCAGGTGCCACCGCTTCTACATCCCCGAGCATCCCAACCAGGCATCATCCACACGCAGGTAAGACGACAAGACAACATCGGCAGAAAGCTTCCCAACCAATGAGACACCATCTGCAGAGCGCAAGCACACGAAGCAGACGTCATCCACAAAACACTGTTTCTAGAATGAGACACCATCAGCAGAACACAGGTGAACAAACAAGGTGTCAACAGAGTTTCCAGATAAAACACTGCAAATGCCGAGAGATGGTGGGCAAAGAGTAGGAAGCTCACCTCAGGAACACTCACACAGCTTTTCTGAAAAATAACAACCGTAATAATGTTTTGGCCTCTGCTACTTTATACCTTAAAAAACCTTGTGTTTGTACCTGGTACTTGACATGACGCAGTCACAGGTAGAAATTGTTGCTACGCTTCTATTGCAGTCAATTAAAGGACTAATTAAAGGCTAATTTTGAATGATTTTAATAAAATACACACCAGTGCATGCTTTCAATCCCCTTTGCTCATGACTGATACAGACTCCTCTGTCTTTATTGCCAAGGGCTTAAGACATCCTTGGAAAAAGCTGCATAAGTCTAATCAAACAAGCTTTTTGTTTGCTGAGCGTCTGTTTGAGTTTTCCTGCGTTGAGTGTACGTAGGGTTCAAAGGTCGTGCAACCTCTTTACTTAGAGAGTGCTGCTGAGCACACAAGGGCACACGAAGGCACACTCAGGCGCCCAGAGTAAATACAGCAATCTGGAGCACAGAGGACACACGCCAGGCCTCACAGAACCCCTCAGCCTTGATTTCAGCAAACAGTCCATTTAGCATAGCAGCAATGCAAACACATGGAAAGTGTGCAGCCCCACTATGTTGACAACATTGCTGTGTTGATCTGCATCTGACTTCAGCAGTTTATAATGACGATTAGCGTGGAGCAGCTGAAAGAACAGGAAGCTGCCTTCATTGGTGTTTGCAGTATAATGCACCGCGTACGACTGACATGGTGCTAATGTTCTGCTGTTTGAATGGATCTTTGGTCTCACAGACATTATGACAGCAGGAACCTACACCTGCAACACACCATTGTGCCCCCAGCTCCGCCCCACGACTGGCACCAATGCACGAACGCACATACACATGCATGCAGATCTAACACACGCAGTCCTGAACAGGATACTCCCCCTTGCACGTGTCCACAGCCCCATGTTGATACCCTAGCTGTTAAATTGCTCTGTTTCACTTGAAGGCATAATTGGCACAAATTGCTCTCTAGGTGATACAGATCCTGTTGTTTAAGACCAGGCATCCCCCTTCTCATCTTCTTTCTTTGCTCTCTCGCAGAGAAATGCTGTTAAAGAGAAGCTTCTCTCTGTACGATCCTAATTATCTGACATGCTAGCCCCTGTAGCTAAGCACCTAGGCCTTTTCTTTGGTACCTGAATAAGGGGTGCTCAGTAGGGGTAGCTAAAACACAATGCTGTCCTACACAATGACTGCCACTGCACACGAAAGCATCCCAGCCCCCTGCCTCTGAGCAGGGGCATGGGCAGAGAGGCCATGGAGGGTAAGTGTCCTTCTTTCTCCAAACCAACTCTATCATTAGCCCCAGCGGGGTCAGGAGGCACCATTGTCACACTGAATAACTGAAATAGAGTACATGGATATTCTTGGCTCAAGTGTAATCAAGAGAAGTGTGTATTACTGTTCTTTATGCAGAACTGTTGACATGTGACCAAGGTTTTCAACACCGCAGGTCCAACTGACAGCTGAGATATCAGCCCAGTGTGGCTCACTACAGAGTGGTCATTACAGTGTTGGAGCAGTCTTAGATGGGGGGGGGGGCTGTGTAAAGGCTGGGGTTAACATTGCTATTGGCTAACACATAGACGCACGGCGGGCTCAGCAGTAAACATCCCTGAGCCTTTTGTCAGCCGTGCACATCTCGCCCCTGATTAAACAGCAAAATGCTGCTCCCTCTTAATTTAAGCTATCGTTCCATTAATTCCCCCCATCCCCGCACTCACCAGCTTTGTTTGCGTGAATGTTTGTCCATATGTGCAGATCATCTGTCAGTCTGTCTCTGCACAATCAGATCTTCAGGGAGCTGACAGAGAACCAGTCATGTTGTAATTTAATCAACCACATAAATTAATTGGATCTCTTGATATGGATCATCTGTCTGCTTCAGTGGCTCCAAAAAAGCACAGTCAGGAGGAGCATATTCCAGTCATGGAGGATTAAGCCTCTGTGCTGATAGGCTTGGCCCGATTTCATCCAAAATGGTGTCCCGTGCAGTTTCTGTATCTCACTCCTCTTCTCTTATGTCACTTCCTGTCTTTTGCAGCACCGGGCTTGAGTCCTACTCTGCATTACTGACGTCCCTCCAGGAGCTCATACACAAGAAAGGGTTTGATTTAGCAACTCCCATGGTAAGAAGGGACGGGGACTTTGGTTCTTCAACGTTGTGTGTCGCTTCTGCAGAGATTCTGCTGAGGAGAACGTGTGCACGTGTGACCCCCCCCCATCTCCTGGTCTGTCACATCCCACCCACCACTCTCCCATGTGTTTACCTTTCTCTCACCTGCTCAATTTGGCCTCACCTGTGTGCCCCAGCTGTGTGTGTCTTACCTTTGACACACATCTTTTTAATATCTGACACATTTCAACAGACTGCCAGAAACGTCCACGTCCCATCTGTTTCCCCAGGGCCAAATGTGCCCATGTCAGCAAAAAGAAATATATAACGCATAGATTTAAGCAAATAAATATATATACAGGTGTGTGTGTGAGTGTGTGTGTGTGTGAGAGTGTGTGTGTGTGAGTGAGTGTGTGTGTGTGTGTGAGTGAGTGACTGAGTGAGTGAGTGTGTGTGTGTGTGTGTGAGAGTGTGTGTGTGTGAGTGTGTGTGTGAACCTTCAGGGCCGTTGTACCTGCTGTCACTCATTCTCCAGATGACCTGCTGACCTCCCGCCGTGCTGTTGGCACAGTCCTGGAATTCAGGCTGCCACGAAGTTTCTTGGTTCTGGTGGATTAAAGCCCAGTTTTTTAGTGCTAATCTGAATCTAAACTAAAAATTTTGATTATTTTTCCTTTAAAATCTCTCAGTAACTATCAGAACAAGGATGAATCACCTGGAGGATGTCGCCTGTGTGGCTAACCTCAGTCACAATCTTCACACCACATTTGCTCCTGATTCAAAATAGAACTTTTTAAACCAACGACCGCCGTATCCCCCCCCCCCCCCATGGAAGGAGTGTAACTGTCGTCTTGACCATTGTAGAGGGTCAATGCAGACTCGAGTGTGGAAATATATGAGGCAGCTGTAAAAATCTCCCAGGAACAATAGGGTTTATTTTCCTTAGATGCATGAGATCCTCTGCAGCATCCAACCAAGGCTTAGGTCATTCTGTTGGGAAAGGAAGTGGAGGGGGCGAAGCAGACGAGATAATGAGAGCGAGGCACAAAGGAGTGGAGAGTTTGAGAGGAAAGAAGAAAAAAGTGAGCATATTTTAGGCCCGAGCTTTGTTAAGCACCCTTGGCTCGCACCTCACTCATCAGAAGCCATCGTGAAGAAACCCCAAATAAAAGGCGTCTGTAGCAAAGGTTAAAACCCTCTCACAGCTTGGACAGGCTCCTCCATTTCCTCTGTTTCAGTGATATATATCCCTCTACTGTTGGGCCACTTTTTCCATCTTCATGAAAGTGCTCCACTGTTGATCTCCTTTGGTGGGGGCAGTGGGATCCAAGGGAAGGCGCTCCACCCTTACCCCGGCCCCCTTGGCTGCGGAGCGTCACTGTTGTGCCAAGAATGTGCTGGGGTTTCTGGGTGGCGGCCATATTGGAAGCCTGTCTGACAGGTCCATTGTGCATGTGTCAGATGGCCTCTGTGATTGGGCAGTTGTGTCCAGTCACGTTTGGGCTCCGCGTTCTGATCGTCTGTGCTGGTGAGCACTCTCTGGTCACTCTCTCCAGTGTTGGGGAACACGCTCCAAAAAAACAGCACCTTCCCAAAATGACCCCACACATAATCTGTTGATGGCCGTAGAGGTTTGCCCTTCAGATCCGAACTCCTGCTTAACCTGGGTCTGACTGCAGCTCTGCGCGTGTTTCATTTGACCCGTTTTTCTGTCCCACAGTCCAATTCTCGTAACATCCTCCGTATCGGGCTGCACTCGCTCGGCTCAGCGCTGTGGGGTGATGACCTGTGTTGCCATGACAACCCGACAAACGGCCATGCTCTTACTACGTTTCTCTACGGGCTGCGTGCTTTGCTAAGATCGTCGCTGTCAGTCGCCGTAGTAACGGTGCCATCACACCTCATCCAGGTAAGACGCATGTGACCATAATCATGTGACCATGATGCAATAGAACCTTTGATGTCATCTGTTTATGCAAAATGTACTTTTTCTTTTACTATTTGATTTCACTTGTTTATTATTGTCTTAGTTCTTCTCACATTTCTTGTTATCTTTGAAATTTTGTACCCGGAGGACAAAGTCATGAAAGTTTGCCGATGATTGAGCGGCTTTTTGTTGATCGGTTGTTTTTTAACCCCCTTCTTGTGCTTTGTTTGGTCATTAATGGGGTGCAGACAAAGTTCGAAGCCTTCTGTGGAGGGGCCTCTTCCCGACCATGTGGTGCGGTGTCACCCTGATATGAGTCAGAGTCGTGAGCCGCCCCCCCCAACACACACACACACACACACACACACACATCCGCCGGCCCAACAGACACAATCGAGTGCACAATTGAAGTGTTTGTTTGCCTCTCCCGTACTCGGAGCATTTTGCTCCCTCGTTGGAGTGTGTCTCTGGCTACGCTACGTTTGTGTGTGGATATATGAGCGTGTATTTGTGGGAGGGGGTTTGAGTCTGCATGCATGCGTCTGTGTACAGTCTGGCCTCTCAGTGTGAAGGTGGAGTCATCTGCTGAGGCATATGGCAGACCACAGCCCTCCCCCAGACATTTGACCAGAGAATTACACTGGCAGGAAAAGCCATCTGAGACTTGGTCATTCAAAAGGAGAGAAGCTTGTTTCCACTTTCAACACTTTTAACCCTCCTCTGACCAAGTCAGTGGACGCTGCGTCTGGGTGTTCTCGGTTCCTCATGCAGAACTGTAACTTCATGGTGAACTGTTAGAACAGCTGTGTTGTCACAATACGTCCTGGCTTCCAGCCTTGGAAGGCCTTGGCGTGGTCTAAAAAGGTAGAGTGGCTAACTAGCAGATGTCAGCTGTGGTGGGAGAAGTGCCCCTGTCCTTCTCTGGCCCGGCCTCCAAACCTTTAATCTGTCCCCTCCCTTTTCTCCACCCTGGGGAGTGAAGTGAATGGGCAGGAGAAGCCAAGGAGAGGGAGAAAATTTGGACTGTATCAGGTGTTGGATGATGAAGCCAAAACATGGTAATGAGCGGCACAAGGAAATGACCTCATAAGTTTACTCTCTAGTGTTGTGGTAGAAAAGAGGTCATGAGTGTTTCCATGGTAAGAAACGCTAAATGAAACCGTAGCAGTATTTTACTTGTAGTCCCATTAGTTTAGCTTACAAGATGTGGCGTTTGCCCGTCCAGACTATTAGCCATCGACTTGCTAGCCAAAACCAAGCTGGACTGTCTATCCATTATTGAGCAGCTTGGGAACTTGGGCGACTTGCTGAAAGCCTCCTCACAGCAGCCCAGGGCCACAGTCCATCTGAAACATTAATTAGGCTTGTGTGGTCCTCCTCCATCACATTTTCCTCTTCATCCATGTCCACGCTGAAGAGGACGTATACACAAACACCACACGCACAATGGTTGCAGGATGTATGTGCGTTTATGAGGGTTGATGAGAAGAGCGCGCGTTTATCATTGTATAACAGCAGCTTTTGATTTCATAATGAAATTAGTTCAACAATTATTTTATGTGACATTTCAAGCATCATTCTTCCACACATAAAGACTTATCAATGCTAAAAGAATGTAAATCAGCTCCGGGATGATTAGGGAGGATCGTTTCCATCGGTGGTGGGTGTGTAAATGTCCAAGTGCTTCAACAACTGCCGTGGACATTTCCAAATCTCACACCTTTCCCAGATCCCCTCTCTCCTGCATTCCAACTCTTCCCAGGCTGCTCTTTGTGTTGGACCTGAATAAATTAGGCACCAAAACGTGAGTGCTTGAGTCTCATCTCGTCTCATCTTCTTCACCACTTTATCCCTTTGGGCTCGGGGGGGGGTCCACAATGGGCTTAGGTAGGGTGCCCCCCCGGATGGGTCACCAGATCATGGCAGGGCCCTCATGAGCGTTTGTGGGTTCGGTCCCATGCTCAAGGGTACCTGGGCAGAGCTCCGCTCCTCAGCCTCGCTCCCGACTGGCTGCTTGCTTCAAAATGTGTTGTCAAAAACAAGTGTAAAAACAAATGAGTAAATTCTAATGAAAAATAAGTCATTTGTAAAATATCCAACTTTTTTTAATTAAACCAACAACAATTTGGTTTGTTTTGCTTCAGTATTTCATTTTGAAGTTGATTTTCGATGAAGAGCTGGTAGGATGACACCAATCTGCATTTAGATTGCTTTTCCTATAATCGCTTCTTCGGTCTGTAATTTTGTCTGTAACCCGGGCGAAAGAAAAGGTGCTAAAGGAAGGAAGGAACGCCGGTGGCCAAGAATGGCCATCGAGGGTCATCGGTGACTGGTCAGATAAATGGTTGATCTGGTTGTAACAGGTTACTGAGCTGCTGGGAAATGAGGCATTTTTGACTCATTAAGCGTGAAAAAGGTTCCCAAAAATATGGAGGTTCAGTCTCTGATGAAGGCAAAGCTCTCGGCTGCATTCGCCCTTCTGCCACTTTAGTACTTTTCTTTGATTCTTAAGCTTTGATTTTTTTTTTTGTAAATTGGCCAAGAAGTCTTATCTTTGTATTTAAAGAAGAATAGAATATGGAGAAATAGAGGCAAACCTTTGGCTCATTCTTTAATATAAAGGACAACTTGGACTTACTGTAACAGCAGCATTGGGAATAATTTCTTGCATCCAAATTGTTAAAGCAGCTTAAATTGCTACATTAAAGTGACCTTAGACAGCCTCTAAGTGCTGCGGCCCACGACTGGGGGAAAATGCCGACTTTCAAAGTAGGACAAAAATGAAAAGGAAAAAGAAAGAGTAGGGAAAAGACATGAAGGCATGAAAACTGCATTAGGCGGTGGCAGCCGACACAGAGAAGGACGTGAATGATTCAAGAGGCAAAGAAATTAATAATGCACGACTCCCTCTTTCTCTCTATCCCAGTGTCCCTCTTTCTCCCCTCTTCCTCTACTCTTTTGTGTGTTTCTCCTCCACTCCTGTTAGCTGTGTTTGCCTTTGGTTTCTCCCTGTTTGCTGCGCCGTCTGTAGCCTCGCCAGTAGGGGGAGCTCCATCCAACAAGCTTCTGCTTCTCCCCCCACTTCTTCTCTTTTTGTCCTCTTCTGAGTGGTTTCAGTGTGGGTCAGCTGTAAATGCGTTTCATATGAATTCTGTTTGATAAGTGAGACACTTCCAGTCCATTCCTCTGAGTGATGTGACACCATGCCTGGGTTGTGACATCACCTGGAGCCCCTATTATACCTGCTCACATCACCTCGGCCGTGTGCACCATCGACCAGGCTACAGGAAATGACCTAATTTAATTGCAACACCGATGGCCCGTCAGGAGGCTTTTAATTACCTGCTCTTGTTTCTGCCCCCCCCCCCCCCCCCCCCCCCCCCCCCCCCCCCCCCCCCCCTCTCATGCACGCTCCCTCACTCTTCTGCTGTACAGGACAGAACTTTAGTGGGCAGAATAACGCGGCTGTGTGACCACGCCATCGCCCTGGAATCATTCAAAGGCTCTGAGAGGGAGACCAACCCACTCTATAAAGATTACCATGGTAAGAACACACACATTCCCCCATCTTTCTGTCTCTTTACACACACACACACACACACACACACATGCACACAGACACAGGCAGTGCATTAAGGCTGGGGCTGGGCTGTGGATGGAGGCAGGGCAGCCCCCTCGCAGGCCAGGCTGTCAGTGCCTGTTAGTGTGCTGCTGCTCAATCAGACGTGCTCCTCAGTAGACAGGCCAGGGGGGATTCAGCTGCCACGCTGTACCCCCTCTCCCTCGTACCCTCGCCCCCTCCATCACTGCCTCGGCCCTCCCCCCAGCAGAGCCTCTCTCGCCTCGCCCCCTCTCCATTCCCAGTCCCATCCCATACCCCTGAGGCTCTGGAGCAGAGCAGTCCAACACTGGGGAATCGATATCCTCACCATCACTCTCTCTTCCTCTCTGACTCCATCTCTCTGTCCCTCGCTCAATGTCTCCCCGGTCAGCGTGCTCTGCTAATAAATGGAGGATGAGCAGGGCGAGAAACCGGGGAAGCGCTGGCAACGGACGGCCAGACGATGGGAATTAACGTTGGGGAGCAAAATGGTTCATCCTCGCCTCCCTCGGTCTGTGGCCCCCTCCCAACGCTCGTTCACACACCTCACGCATAAAGGTCAGTGTAAGCGAGGGTGTATTTTTAGCGACGCCTCTTGAACTCCACTCACTCTTGTGCTTTTCCACTCATTTGCCCCCCCCCCCCCCCGAATCGACAGATGAGACACATGAAGGGAAGGAAAAACATTCAACGGCGGGATGTGGAGTCCCCAACTGCATTTGTTATTGGATCACCCCTCTGTGTGTCAGCACCTGGAATAGAAAACTGGGAATTTTTCAAAACCGATCTCACGTTATGAATCGACTGTTCGGACTGTCACCACCTAATCAAAGTCCTCTCGCCGTTATGAAATTAATCTACGCACATGATTGTTTTGATGTGTTCATGAGTGCAACCGCATCTGGCACAAGTGTGAGAGCGAGCGTGGACGCGCGTGCACGTGTGTTTGCAGCAGCAGTTCAGGGCTGCTCAAAGCATGCTGGGAAACCTGTCACTGCAGATCAGGCAAAGGGAAATCACCCAAGTGCACCGAGGAGCCCGGCCCCCATCCCCCACCTCCCCTCGTCCCTCCTCCAGTGCTCCTCATCTCTTATTTCCTCCAACACTCATTTAGGAAAACTCGCCTCCACAATCGCTCCTACACAATCGCTCCTACATATTTTTCACTTCCAAAAAGTCTCAGATGTTTCTGCTTCTTGTAACTTTCTGCTCCACGTCAGGGTTGAAATATCCAAGTTCTCAGTAGATTAGACAACAACAAAATGTGAGGAAATGCCCCTTCCCTTCTCCAGACTGCTAAAGCTTCTAGCTCGGTGTATTTATTAGAGCGGGGGAACGCTGGCGGTGGGTTTGGTTCTGCTGAGCAACACTTGTGAATTCAGCAGTTGGACTTTGCCAGACCTTCTGACTGTCCCTGTGCTCGACAGGCCTGTTGCATGTTCGCCAAGCACCACGTCTGAACTGTTTGGCCAGTAACCTGCCCGACCACAAGGACCTGGCGTTCAAGCTCAAGAGGAAGCAGTTCGCCATCGAGGTACGCTGTCGTGGTCCAACCGTTAAATATGGAAGCATTGGTTGGTGGAGGACGTCGAAGCTCTGCTGATGATGATCTGCAGCAGACGGCTGCTGTTTCTGCCAGCCTGGTTTTACTTTTGTCTATTATTGGGTGTCAAAATCAAAGGTGAAACTATTGATTGTTCGCTGTTGCTGTCACACTTACTTTGGTGTGATGTCAAGAAGCAGCAGTGTGTGAACAATAACTCACCCTATTGCACTCTCACTCTTTATTACAATGTAATTATAATCAGCAATTTCACTTTAAGCATTCAAATGTTATTATACCAAATACATAAATCACAAGTCAATATAGTAAGAACTAGTAAAACCTCTAATGGGAACCAGAAATGCATGAAGATAGGCTGCTTCCTCTCATCTCTCTTTAGAACACACACCCTATAACAAAATTAAAAAATACTTAAACATTCCTCACTTGGAGTAAATGGATTCTGAATTCTGTGTTAAAATGGCTTGATTAGAGACTCGAGCATAGGGGTGTGTGTGTGTGTGTGTGTGTGTGTGTGTGTGTGTGTGTGTGTGTGTGTGTATGTATGTGTGTGTGTGTGTGTGTGTATATGTGTGTGTGTGTGTGTGTATATGTGTGTGTGTGTGTGAGCGTGTGTGTGTGTGTGAGTGTGTGTATGTGTGTGTGTGTGTGTCTGCACTGCTCGTGTTTTCCTTATTTAAGACTTCTCTCTCCTGTCACAGGCACATCCATTTTGCACGTGTCACATGATCAGTCTGACTCAAAGTAATCAATCTGTCACTAGTACCACTCCAGAGACAAATTAAGGGGCCCTCCGCTGAGCTCCTGCTCATGATTGGCCCTCATTACATTATCATTACCTTATCACACCTCTGCTCCTCGCTTCTTATTGTTTCACAGGAGGTGACGGGGGGCAGCTAGCTCCTTTCTTCTGCTGCTAGCCTTTTCCATCCTTCTGAGCACCTCTGCTGTCCCCTCCTGTCTGACCTACTCAACAGGCCTTGTGTAGACCCTCTCTCCATTTACACGGCGTGGAAAACGTGGATTTTAGTTATACTTGTCTAACGTGAGGGCAGTGGGGACAGTCAGGGGCACGCCTCAGCTGGACCGCGTCATATAGCTGAGTCAGCACCAAACCCTGGACATCTCTCACTTTGCTACTTGACCTTTTCCAGACAAACCTTAACCTCTTGATTTGTTTAACCGACGCTTGCTAATTGGAACAAATGCCAGTCGCAGATTACAACCATTACAACATCCAGGTTGGTCTCCTGATTCCAGCTGTGGATCAGATGATCCCAGACGTGGATTAATCACCGTCATCCATACTGTGTTCTCATTGGTGTTCTGTAGCTCTGACGCAAGCTGTCATTCATTCGGGAATGTTAGCGGGAGTTGTCACCAAGCAACATGGAATGCATGTGTCACTCACTGCTGATGTCCCGGTTTATGCATGTTTCTGGGAATGGGAATGGGAATGGGATAGCACGCAACACTGCTGTTCAGCTCTTGCTCAACCGGCTGAATACGGAGTTTGACCTGCGAGTCAGCTGCCTCGGTGGGCCCGTGATTGACGCCAGAGATGGCGATAGGATTCTAAACCCGGTGCCTGAAGTGTGACAGCTCACACCATCCCTGCTAATCACCTCATTTACTCAAGCTACAGGGCTCCTCTGCCTGGAGCCACATAATACAACATTCTCATACTGGGATCTTTGCTCACAGACTCTGTTTCCACACGTCCCGTGTGGCAGCAGATGAGCACACACTTCGTGCTGGCACATGCGTTTTAATATAGCTTTTCACAGGTTTCCATATATTACAGAAGTGAGTCTTTGCTTTGCTTGATTGAAGACTTTTGCAGATGTGGCAGGTGATTGGTAGCCGTGGCCCCTCCCTGCTGCATCAGGCTTCCTGTGGCTTTATCCAACCAACCTCCTCATTGCTGCTAATTCTATCATCATGCAGGCTGCACAGGAACACAAAAAACATATTAGTTAGCCCAAAATCCATCTTTTACCTCTCAATCAGTTTAGATTTCACAAGAGTTCAAGCGGCGGTTATTCGGTTATCGGTAGTTGACAGGTATTAGCCACGAGGCCCGAAGCCAGAATTAACCTGTGGCCCTGTCTGAGCAGGTAAGGGAGTGTTCGCAGCACAGGAGATTAACACATTCTCTTATACTCGGATACAGAAATCGCTTTCTCCCACACTTGTGTACTGACTTCAAGCACATTGTGATTGAGGAATGCAGCACATGCATGTGTGACACGCAGCCTGTGAGAACCCTGTCACTCGCTGGGGTCAGACTGACTCAGGTCTCCGGCACTTTCACAATCCCAGAATGAAGCTCTCAAGAATGCAGATGCACGTAATTACGTCGTCCCTACCTTGGTGTGACCTTTTAAACTGACAGGCGGTGCGCCTGTGGGCCAGAGGGGTGCCAGGTCAAAGGTTCAACTACAGTATAAGACGGGGATTTGTGTCACATTAGTCTTCCCTTAGAGAGGATACTCACGGCGTCTGCTGCTCCCACGAGCATCTGGAGACACATGTAGCATAAAATGATCAACCTTTACTCGTGGATTTGCATTGTATATAATATTAGGAGATGTATAATATTAAGATTCAAGATGTACTTTATTCATCCCCGTAGGGAAATTGGATTGTAGTAGCAGCCTAACGTGGATTAACATAACTGTAGTGTGGGTTTTGTATTTACAAAGTATAGAAATAGAATAATTATATACAAATAAGATTAGAACATTATAAGCATATATATATATATAAATATATATATATATATATAATGTCCATGATTGTCCGCAATTTCAACACCATCCTGTCCCTCACCACCTCGTCCAAGTTTGCCAACAACAGACCTGCCATTATCTTCCATAATAATGTGTGTGTGTGTGTGTGTGTGTGTGTGTGTGTGTGTGTGTGCGTGTGTGTGTGTGTGTGTGTGTGTGTGTGCTCTATTAGAAACATCTTGTTGACCTCACAACAGCAAGATTTGTCTCACACACATTAACACGTCGACGCCGCTGGATAAACAGAGATTTTCTGGTAGATTCTAGAAATCTGAGTTATTGCTGAGTCAGGCTGTAGTCAGAGTGACGTGATGCCTGCCTGGACACTCTGCAGCCAGTTTTACCCTTCATGTGACCAGATCTCCAGTCTGGCTACCATCTGAAGTTGCCCTCCCCCCCCAGCTGAGCTTCTCTGTGGGTCTGTGGTGCAGCAGCATCGAGGGGAAGAAGCAGCCAAACTGAAAGACCTCGTCAGGTGTTTAGACTAGGTTAATGTTTCCTGGCATGTCCTCAAAACGTCTTTAAAACCACGCCTAGGCCCGCCCCCTGTTGAAGCCTGTGGGTGCCGAGGGAAGGGTGTTAATGGACCTATGTGAGGAACAGAGCGGAGGCTAAGAGTGGGGGGGGCATGAGCAGAGACGAGCAGTTAAGTGATTCTCAGGTCAGGTCTAATTAAAATGAGGGCTTTTCCTCAGAGGCACCAAACCGTCTTATAGAGAGAGAAATAAAGTGTGTGTGTGTGTGGGGGGGGGGGGCAGAGATCCAGGCTCCAGGGCTGCATATTTATTCCTGTTGTTTCAATTCTACGCCCGCTCGTATCACCGCCTCCTGACCAGAACGCTCTTAGAGGACCGGACCGGCTCACGTCATATCTCCTTCCATCAGTGGCTCCTGATGACTTTTTCTGGTGACATCCAATAATACCCCTGAAAGTATTATTGGATGTTCCAAATAAAAGCTTCTGGTCTTTATTCATTTGGCCGTAACTCCTGTGGTCTGTCTGTCTTGGGAATAACAATCAGCTGGGAACGGACCTTCAGAATAATATTCCCACTGAATGATTTATGCTTCCTCCCTTGGTGTGCACGGGGTCTGTCGCATTTGGGAATGAGGTGGAGCGCTTGGTGCAGGCCAGCCAGCGGCACGCGATCGGACCCCTCAGCCAAACAATATTCACAACATACATCAGCTTTGCATCTATTATTGAAGAGGGTTTTATCTATTCTGCAAATGTGCACGTGTGTTTGAAGATGGCCGCCGTGCACGTCCTCACTATTGAGACTTGGCTGGGACGATTCTCTTATTCTGTTTTATTGGCTGGAGGTCAAAGTTCATTAAGGACACTAGCAAGAGTTTCTTCTTCATCCTTGAGAGGAAGCGTTGGGGAGAGCTGGTCAGACGGGTCAGAGCTCCGTCAGAGAGGATCTGGGCCCGGGCCAAATGCTCTGCCGCCCGTGGTGCCTCAACACGGCGCTCAAGCATTTCTTACATACCGTACACACAATGTTAAAGGAAAACAGAAGTGGGCATGTGCCCCCCTCCTGCCAGGCCCAGTGAACGTGCAGTCTGCCTCAACTCGCCCTGGAAGTGAAAGTGTTTGATCGGTGACCACTGAACCTTTAACATGGTCCACGCACCATTCAGCCCCCATCAGACGAGTCTGGCCACACGGGCCTCAGACCTGATTAAAGCAGCTCTCGTCTTCAGCTCCCATTAGAGGAGAGGAAGGCTAGAAGAGCAGGGCTGTAGCTTCCACGCCACCCTACATCTCCAAGGTCTTGTGATACTATGGGCTATGTATAAGTGATTTCAGAGCGGCTCGTCATCAGCATAATGGTAGTGACGGGGCTCGTAGGCCCGCTGGTGCCTGTAAAATAGGGCTCTGCTGTATTGTTCCAGCTTCACATATGGTTTCTTCCATAATCCAAATATAAAGGAAGCTCTTCTGATTTTGCCTAAAGTCTTTCCTATTTAGTATGTATGGTCTATCTACTGGGCTGGAAACATGAGGAAGAACATGTGAAGTTCTGACAACTTTTATACTGTCAGAATTCCGATTTTCCAACGGAACTAAACAATCAACCTTTACACTAACGAGTCCAAGACAACCTGGAATGTAATGACTTATTCTTGATTTGTATCAGGAATTTCAATTACAGATAAAAATGGATGTGATTTTGTGTTTTGGGACATGTGTCGGAGTTCTGGGAATTCTTTTCACAACATAATCCACTTGATTTGTTCAGTCGAGTGGGAATCTGAGCTTTCATCGTCTCTACTTGGACACGTTCCGCCACCTTCTAGAACATCTGTGTGTAGTTTAATGTCCGATATCAGTCAGTTATTTGTCGTTTCCAGTCGCTATGGTAACGTTAGATGACTCTATCCAAAGGTTCTTTCTCATGTGTACCGTGTTTCTGAGCTGAGTTTGCTAAATAATGTAACACTGATGAAGGAAAAGGCTTCAACTCTAAACCAACTGTGTGCAACCCCCCCCCCCCCCCCCCCCCCCTGGTGCTGATCCACAAAGGAAGATCAAATTGTCATCATGGACACAAACAGCTCCGTGCTCGGAGTGGTTCAAAGGTGGAATGTTGATCCAGCACAGGAGCATCAAACTCAGGACGGCTCTCTGCTTGGTTCCTAAAAATAACTTTCCCACACTCTCAACACTGTGTCCTGGGGGGGTCATGAGCGCCAGTATGGGCACATATTTCTCTGTGTGCACTGCTTTAATATGAGGATAAAGCCTCCCCAAATGCCGTCTTCATCTGTTTTCCCTCAATATCATTTCTTTTAATTATGCTGATTTTTTTTTTTTAATTCTTGAATAAAGTTAAAACTTTGCTGAATTTTTGCAGTGGGGGCGTTTAGTAGCTGAGCGCAAAGTGCTTCAGCCCCAACACAGCAGAGCTCTCTCACATGCACTGTTCTAAATATTTCTTTAGATCTTGGATGGATCCCTGCTCAGCAGAGAGCTGCTGGGCCCTTTTCTTCTTCTTTATCTGTCTACTCACAATGAAGCATTTGTTTCAGCTAATCATGGAATCTACTTAACCTCTTCTGCTGTGATTATGCTTGTATTTGAAAAGGATTCATCCAAGAGTCAACACAGACTTGTTTAAAGTGCTGTTACCCCATTGAGGCTGTTGGCCGCCTGCTGAATGTATCAGCGCTCCTAAACTTTATGGGGGCAAGTGTTCCTGTCCTCCAGAGTTCACAGGTGGCTGCTGAAAGGCCCGGGACGGTGATGGAGGACACATATAGAGCCCTGAATAGGCTTTAATTGCACCCAGTAGATGAGTCACAGGCCTTTGGGGGGGGGGGGGGGGGGGCAGGTTAGAGGGCAAGGTGATGGCACCCACCATGAAGGGTTGGAGGTAGCAGTCGAATGTTTGGAGAACAGTTCTGTGCATTTGTCAGTGAGTATCACGGTGTACATACATGAATGTGCAAAGGTGGGGGGGGCTCGTGGGGGGGGGCTCCACCGTGTGGTTAAGCAAACTCTCCTTTTGTCCCCAGCGATGATGAGTGATGATGAGTGACGGGGTGTTCGGAGTGGATCTGGCACCAGAATGTGCTTAAGCAGCGTTCAGCCAAACTCATACAAAAGGCAGAAAAGAGCAGCAGCAAACGTCTTCCAACAGTTCCATCATTAGCTCGAGCGCCTCCCTCCTTTTTTACCCCACGTTGGAAAGACTTTTTCCTCTGATGCCTCTTTTATGACGGCCTTTTTTATTTTAAATCCTCAAACCCACATCAGTTCTGTACATTTTAATATTCCTGTTACACGTGTTGCTGGTATACAACATCCTTTTCTTTTTACTATTTTTGGAACACTGGCCAAGATTGGCCTAGTTTTTAAAAAATGGATTATCTAATTAATTAATTACGACCAAGCCTTGGTGCCTTTGTTGGGGCAGTATTGCTGCATCCCTTCACTCTAAAGCAATTAACAATACATGCACATTTGTCCTTTTGCTGCCCCAACATTCTGCTCACACAGCCCGAATACATCCACGGCCCTCCCACCCTTTACCCCCCCCACCCCCCACACACTCACACACACACACACACACACACACACACGTTTATGCCCCACTGCTGGGTATGGACGGGCAGGACTTGCGTGCAAGGGTTTCCCAGGAGGCAGCGGTAGACTGAGGGTTCTGAGTCCCGGGGAGGCTCGAGACGGCGGTTAGAGAGGAAGCAGGATTTTATTTCCTTTTTTTTGTGCCTCCTCACCCTCCCTCCCTCCCCTCCTACCCTCCTACCCTCCCCTCCCCACCCACCCCTACCCTCCTCACCCTCCCACCCTCCCCTCCCCACCCACCCCTACCCTCCTCACCCTCCTACCCTCCCCTCCCCACCCACCCCTACCCTCCTCACCCTCCCTCCCTCCCCTACCCTCCCCACCCTCCTACCCTCCCTCTTTCTGAGTTCTGTCAGTGATCTTAATGGGGGGTGACAGCTCACCTCTCCCTAGCGTGCCTACGGTCCTCGGAGCGTTAGACCCCCCCACGTGACCCCCACCACCACCACCCCCAAGTCCCGGAAGGCCACAAAGGTTACTCCATATGTTAGTCTGGGGCTTCTTGCGAACCTTCTTCTTTCCTCAGACATCCATATTTTCTGTCAAGTCTGTAGAGATTCGTCATGTTTTGTCTGGAGGAGAAATGAATCGTCACTTTTGGATTTTTAATGGTTTTTTATTTGCACTCTTACATTTTCTTTCGTTTGTCTTTGTGTGAGATTCAGCAGTGCAAAGTGTAGGCGCTGTGCACGTACGAGCACATCGTGAAATCCTCCCATTTCTTCTAAACTCGTTACTTCGCATCCTCTGATAAACGGGCGCTCACTCACTCACATTTGGTCATTTCTCCCTGGACACTGGAGTTAACAGCTTCCTTTAACTCACGTTCTCGAACCCGCCCGATGTTCTGCAGCTCTCGTGCATCTAAGTCGTGCACAAGTGAGCAGAGATGTACGGAACATTCTAATTAAAGCAGTACGCTGAACTTGTGGCCCCCCTCTATAACACATCTTCCTGTCAGTGCATGTCCTTGAGTGTTGTGCAGCCTTTAAATAGTCCAGTGAAATTGTGTAATGAGTAATGTGTGTATTGAGAGGAGCTTTTGCGTGCTGAGATGAGTGAAAAAGCTCCCAAAAGCACGTGTAGTGGTGAATATTAGAGTAGGCCAAGTGTTTGCAAGGTCAGTCTGTGGTGAGCAAAGTGCACTGTCTTCTCCTCCTTTCTTTTGTGAGGGGCTCCCACCCTCCAGCCTCCTTCTAAAACCCAGCGTCTGCCTTTAAAAGGTCTTGCTCTCTACGACTGAGCCCTAATCCAAACTTAACAGCCTTCACATTCACCCGTTTCACCTCATTTGCTTGCAGACACAAAGTCGCCCTGCCACTTTATAAGATGTCGTAATCATGGTGAACATTCAAGCTATGCTCAATTGCTGAACCTCATTTGCCCCCTAACAAAAATCGAGCATTAGGCTCTGTGAGATGAGTGCCAGAGGGGGGGGTGCTATTTCTGAGCATCCTTTCCAAACGCCTCATCTGTGCTTTATAATTCTCTGCCATATTTGGGGCCACTTCCTGTGGACACTCGGCATCGTTCAAACCTTGCCCGCCTCCTCCCTCGACTCCTGGCAGCCGCACATTTGCTGTAATCTGACTTGTCTTCATTACAGACAGTATCCAGTAATAGGCTGCGGCCGCAGATATCAGCCATTAGGCCAGCGTCTATGATGGGACGGGCCTGATTGGCTGTGAGGCAGGTGATAAAGAAACCATGCCTCATTTACCTTCAGTTTTTTTGTTCACACATCCCCGTATTAAATTCAGGATGGAGATGGGAAGTGACTGTATTAATTTGATTTATGCCCCCTCCTACGTTGCGTTGGCTAATCTCCTCCTCCCGGCTGCATTGTCAGCAGCTGATGCTGCTCTACGTTAGCAAATGATTCCATTGGATTAAAGTTGCTGCAAACTTTTCAAAGTTTTCATTCATTTAAAATTGATATCAGCAGAGCATTGTGAATTATGATTCCGTTTTTGGGCTCTTTGGTGTGGTCTCACTTCCAAAACCTCAAATCCTCCTGCCAGCCGCTCATATCTCGCTAACCGAGCCAAACCACAAGTGGCGTCCTTGACTTTACCGACTCGAAAAGATCTATTTTTAGTGTTTCATCTGGTTTCATCGACCGTGCTCCCTGTCAGCTCTCGCCACACCCTCCGACTTTACTCAAGGTGAACCCGGACGTCGTAATTCACATCCACCAAAGTGTCAATAAGACGTCCACATCAGCTGCGTCTGTGATGGTCTTAACTTTTGTCAGCCGGGGAGCAGCATGTCACCTGATGACATATGTTTGAGTAATTCCACAGACGGCCTCGCCATCCTTTTGAAATGCCATAAAACAAAGTCAAACCATTAAGGATAATATACCCATTATTAGTATGGAAATTAGAAATGGAACGCCATGGCGCGCTGAAAGCTTGTCAGCTGAGTGACAGGCGGAGACGCTCCTGGTTCGGTGCACTGTATTAAAGGTGTGCTCCATGTTTTTCAAACTCCATATTTGGCAGATTATCCCCGGGTGGCAGCTCCCACCTTGTTGGTATTTAAGACAGATTTCAGCGGATATTAACGGATTTGGGTGCCGGTTGCATTTAAAGGTGCAGCTCCCTCCTAACGGGGAGGTGTTGTCTGCTGACGGATCATCTCTGGATGAGAGAGCACAGCAGCATCCCACCTCATTACCGCAGCAACACACTAACTGAGGGACCCACACATTGCTCCCTGTGATTAAGATGTAAATTTCCCCTAATTGGAATGTAAATTCATACATTTATATGAAGACGTCAGCTGTCAGATTGCAATATTGTGTCCTTTTTTCTTCGTCTCCCCTGTTCCCCAGGCAGGGAGTAGGTGCCTGTAATCTGTATCATACTCCCACAGCCCATCCTGGGACGTGCCGTTTGTTTAATGTCGGGCCCATTATGCTGCGTCCAGCCCATCATTGTGATGCTTCCCATTCATGTTTCTGTGTTTTGTTGCAGTTTGATTTGCTCTCGCTACCTGTGTTTGTTCCTCCATGCATGGCTGAGCCGTCAGGGCTTTGGGGACGAGGAAGGGACTTTGAGATGGAGGCCAGGGTCATTGGGTGGCCGCATTTTGTGTGTGCATCGATTACTTCTGCTGAATGTTCCTCAATGCAAATAAGTCCAGCACTTTGAGAAGAAGCACATGTATCTGAAGCAATTAATTTTACCCTTGAATGCCAGCTGTGGTGTTGGTGTGATGTGCTCCAAATTGAGCTTTTTCACCAAAAAGGTGTTAATTTGGGGATTTGGCAAGTGAAGTTGGTGTGTTTGCCAGCATGTATTGCCCATAGAATGAGAAGCCATTGTTTTTGCCTTGTTACTGCAAATATCGTCCAGTCATGACACACAATTACCTTCAGATTCACGTCACCAAGGCAAATGCTTTTTATTTTAATTGCATTCCAATGTTTGTTATATACAGGTATATATATATATATATATATATATATATATATATATATATATATATATATAGGTATACGTTGGTCAGCGATAGTGAGCACAGGTGAGGAGGGGTCGCCATGGCAACCCCTGAAGCAAAATTTCTATGAATTTAAACTATGAAAAATGTTTTCATTTGCCTTGTGATCTTAAAAAAAAGATCACAAACGTACCCTCCAATGGGTAAAAACCAACCTGTGAGTAAGAGTGGCAGGTTAGGAAATCGCACCTGTGCACGTTCCAACAGGTCAGGCAGCCCAGAACCCAGCATCAGCTTTAGCTGCTAAGAAACAAATTGGGAATAAACGTTCAAGTCACCTCGTGTAGATTTTGAACTCACTTCCCATTGGAGACTGGAACCATTCCCAGCTGTTCCCGGCCGTCCCACGACTGGTGTCGCTGTGCTGGGACTGTGGTCACTGTCACCTCATGTTATTTTACATTCTATACATCTTACGTCTTTTTCACTTTCACACACGCTCACACACACACACACACACCCCTTCACTCTGAAGGCACTTTGGCCTGCCCCCCCCCCCCTTCTCTGCCTGTTTCTCCCTCCGTGTGCTGGTTCTGTTTATTTTTTCAGTAGCAACATGTTTTATTAAGTTCCCCAAAAACATGTTTTGGATTGAAAGAATGTTACACAGTCGAGGCTTTTTACAGAGGGGACACAATACTGAAAACATCCCCTTCATGCCTGGTTTCTCTGGACATCATGATCATGTAATTGTGAGGAGATGGGTATGGGGGGGGGGGGGGTAATTGACCACAGGGTAATTGGCATCGCAGTTCTAAAAATGTCTAAAAGGCGCTGCCCATTTCAATTTGGCATCTGCTGGCTGCTATCAAGTAAGATAGTGAATAATTCCCTGCTTTAAATGGGGATAAACACAGGCAAAGTCAGACGGTCTAATAACCCATTATTCATGGATCCACCAAAATTCCGTAGGTTATCCGGGATGTCTTCTGTCTTGTGTATTCAGGGGTTTTCGAGAAGATCAGATCAACCCTGTCTGGGCGTGTGCTCGATCACATATGGTGCACATTCCTCTCTGAACATTCACACACGAGCTTGGCCAGACATCACGCCATCCTCCACGGTGCTGGTGCAGATGCTGGAGATCGTTGTTGGTGTTCTTCAGTGCTGAACATCGTTCGAGCTTCCCCACCCTAATCAAATAAAAATAAAAGACACGGCCTTAAAGGCGGTGGCAGGATGTGTTTACAGTCTGTCAGTACATGTGAAAGTTTTGACAGCAGCATGTGTAAATGTCACCGTATGCAGATTCCCATGAGGGCTGATTCCAGCTGAAGGTTGAGCCATTGCTCAGGAATTGCAACTATGCGGCCGCAGCATGTCAGTGCTGCTCCTCCTACCTGTGGCACCTGAACAGCGTGCGACGGCCCCCCTCACCTGGCCCGCCACCAGGGAGGCGTCTTAATAAACCTGTCTCTTTCACATCCAATTCCATCCATCACCTTCGTCTTATTACATCGAATCAACAGGGCGGAAAAGCGACACGTTTCTCTCTGTTGTTTCTGTTAATCGGGAATCTGCCTCTGGACAGGTGAACCCTGTTGACATTGTTGATGGGGCTTATTTTTGGAGGGGGGTAAGTGCTCGTACTTCCTGGTGACTGCAGTGTTGAGCTATCATGACTCATCTAATGATGCATCTGCTTGCACGCCACCAACAGCCAATTATTGCAACACCCACTAACTGACAGGTGATCTCAGGTGACAGAGGAGGAAGTGAAATCATCTGTTCAGGCTTCGCTCGCCAAGTAGAAGTTTGCTGCTTCTTTTGCTATAGTCCGGTAAAAATGTAGTCTTTTAATTCGGCTTTAATCCAGCAATACTAAGTCAACCTGGATCAATGTACACACGGCACAGACGTACAGGAGGCGAGGTAGGGGGGAAATGGGCGAGAGAGGGAGAGAGAGAGGGAGAGAGCGAGCGTTTTGTCCCCCAGGTATGACAGAGTCACTCATGCAGAAAGATCCCACATGGAGGGAAGGGGGAGACGTGTGTGTAGTGGGGAGCGTGAAGGAACTCTTGGCGTCCTTTCTGCGTTCGCCCTCCCCTTCTCTAAAAACACATCTGTCTTCTTTTCTTCCTTCCCACACACCCTTTTCCTCTTGTATTAACTCACCCTCTCGGTCCAGTAGAAGAGACTTTGGCCTGTTCAGAGCTGAAGATGGTTCCTCATGTTACTGGCGCCACGGTGCACCAGGACCTTTCTAGGGACTGGGGGGCTACAGCCCTCGGACATGAGCTGGTAGCTACAGCCGGGGAAGCTCGGCCTCGCACTCGCCATTTTAGGCTGCTGCCGTTATCTCATGGCTGCCTGCATTAAAACAATTCAGCGCCGCCCCTCCCCCACCACAACAATCATTTGTGGATGTGTTGGGTGAAATTTAGCAAGAAATTATCATTTTCTGAATCACTTCACTCTGCTTGCTCCATTTGTTTCATTCTTTTTCTTTCTCTGTCCCGTCTTTGAGCTCTTTAAAAGACTCCGAGCCCCCTGCATGTCCTCCTCTTTGCTTCTCTTCTCTGTAGTTTTTTCATCATTGTCCAACAGCACTTTTCTGTGCGTGCAAATGCTTTCTGAACGGCATCCTTTCTTCCCTTTCAGGCTGGATGTCATTGTTGCTGCCTGTGGGCTGGGTGTATTTATTTAGGGGTAATTGGTGTGTGGATGAGTGAGGTAATGAGGTGCATCCACACTTGGCTGCTCCTCTCCCCCAGACAGACGTAACCTAGCTGGGCTCCAGCCTCCACCACACTGCCGTCTCCTTCACACAGGCTAGAATGGCTCTTTCATACCCAGGTGGACAAACACAATCAGCAGCGCTGATACCTCAATGAGGCGTTGAGTTTGAAGTGGTATTTGTGTGCGCGTGCGTATCCCTGTGTGTGTGTGCGTGTGTGCGTGCGTGCGTGCGTGCGTGTGTGCGTGTGTGTGTGTGTAGAAGAACAGCCCTTGGTCGTTTGCCCGTCCCGGGCTTGACTCATTTGTCTTGTGACTTGTGTTAGTAAGTGTGTATATGGGGCTGAGTGGCTGTTCAGCAGAGCTCAAGGAGGACCTCTGGCTCTGGTAACCTCTGCCAACATCATTCTCCACCTCTCGTCCTGCAGAGCTACCTGATGATGTCACCTACACCTCCCCTATCTGCTGTGGCTGGTGGGGCAGCGGCCGTCTGATGCTACAGCCTTTACATGCCATTTGCTGCCTCATATCCTGTGAAATTCAATTGCACAGCTCATTGTAGAGGGATCTCCCGCTCTCTCTCTCTCTCTCTCTCTCTCTCTCTCTCTCTCTCTCTCTCTCTCTCTCTCTCTCTCTCTCTCTCTCTCTCTATACACACACACACACACACACACACACGCATACTGTCATTCTCCTGCTTTCATTTCCTGTATCAGTAAATATAAACAAAGACTTCCACTGTCTCTTTTTTCCTCTCTTATCTCCAGCTGCATTTGAACATTTCCACCTTGTTTTGGAGACTTCTTCAACTGTAAAAGAGAAGTTTTAAACAGGGTTTGGCTGTTAGCGGCGGCCTACAGGTGTTCAGCAGATAATGTCATGCATAGATTGTTTGTTATCAGGGTAATTGGTGTGGACCTGCCAGCCTTTGATAGGCACACAATTACTGTATGTGATGCATAAGCGGACTCATTTGAGGGCAGGATTTTGAGTTGCTAATGGTGCATTATTCAGCTTTTGGTCTGTCCCCAAAAGTGCCAGGCCAAATCAAACACGCCGCTCCAGGGTAATTGAGGCCCACTCCGCACCCCCTGTGGTGAGCAAGGCAGAACTGTAATCCCCTGACAACTCTGACTTGGCCCCAATCTGGCAGGCCGCCCATTTCCCAGCAAAACATCTAACTCAACATCAGCGAGGATGAAGAACCTGACCGGCCCATTTGGAACACTTTCCAATTTTGTTATTCTTTTCAACTCAGCAGCCTTTGGTAGCCGTTTCTCTCCTGATTTCTGCTTTATGAATCGTAACTTATAATTGGTGCCCTAATTACGCGTTTTCAAGTCACGGGTTCCTGCTCTGACTGAGCTTCTGTTGATCAAATAACTTCAATAATCTTCATCATCCCCAGTGACAGAAGAGCTATTCTTTTCACAAGAACTTCCAAATATTTAATTTGGAATTCTTTTTATTTTTTTTTGCACATGACTTCAGAATCTTCTTTGAAGAATTTTTACTTTTGTCCATTTATAGTTTTCCTCATTTGAATGATAAAATATTTCCATAGTTAATATTCCCAACATTATATTCGTATTTATTCACAGTATAAATGAGTAATTTACTAAAGCTTAGTGAGGAGTTGCCAAAGTTTCTTCAACCGTGACGTTTGGTGTTTGTTTGTTTTGCTTTTAGCAGAATAATTCCAATATTTCCGGATTTTAATGACATTATCAGGAAAGGTTGATAATGGGCCAAGAAAGATCCCAATAATGTTCTGGACTCCGGTGATCTTTGATCTTTGCTCTTCAGAAGTTCACAGGTCATAAAGCAGCCTGTTATCTTGTTAGCCTGTTAGCTAACCTGCAGGAAACCACCTGCTTGTTGAACAACCACCATGGAATGAAGACAGCTCGGGTCTCTGTCTCTCTGTCCAGTTGCCTTAATTCTCTGATCTGAATCGTCGTCTTTAATCTGCCAGCTCCAGCCATCCCCTGAAGCTCTGGCCCCTCCTATATGAGGTCTTTCTCACATTGGGTATCGCTTGTCTTCAGCGTCGTCTCGCTGCTTTTTAGCGTTAGCCTTGGTGCTCCTCAGGCTCTGGCTCACTATTTTAATGGCTTTATTAATGCCTGGCAATTAGCGCTCAGCCAGTGGTTCAGTCGTGGCCGCCGTGTTTCAGGCAAAATTAGAAAACACCAAACCTGCGTTCCCCAACACACACAGGGACTTCAGGACCTGGAGGTTGTGGGGCAAATGGAAGGTGGTGAATTTTTTGACAGGGCAGTGGAGGTGATGTCTCATTCCCTCTGACATGTTGAACACCCTAAAGCTGCCTTAGCCAACAGTCTGCCCAGGAAGCACCTCACCTAGCTGTGGCTAAATTTACACACCCACCTGCCCACAGGGAGCAGACTAGAGAGAGCAGCGGTGGAGGTGAGGATGGGGGGATGGGGAGGGCAAATCAGGGAGGAAGACTACGCTGGGATTTTAACAAGTTAATAGTGGAGGAGCTGATCATAAACATGTTCAGTCAGAAAAGGTTGGTTTCCAAAAATCCATCAAAAATCTTCTCTATTGATGAGAGTTCTGACCGGGTTGTCCCTCGAGATTATACCAATAATCTCAATAATCCTGCCAACGCTCTACAGCTTCCACGGAGAGGAGCAACATCTGTGTGTTGGGAGCTGGAGACGCACCGGTCTGCCCAGGTCGATGGCAGCTGATGGTGCATTTGGAGCTCAACTAATCCAACGGCGCCGTCTCCTGAGGCTCAGCGAGACCGCGAGACCCGAGAATGACGAGCACATTACCGGGCGTGCTGGGTCGGTCATGAACAGAGAGCTCTGCGGCCCCCTGAGAGCGTAGTGGGGCAGCACTCATCACGGTAATGTCCCCATAGTCCACGGTGCACGTACCAGTGCACGAGGGCACAGGCCATGAGTCGGTCACGTTCCCATTGTAGCTGGTTGGTTAGTTAGCTAGTTAGCTAGTTAGTTGATTTTAGTTTGTTTTTTGTCGTTTCCTGCGTGATTTAGACGCACAGTATTCAGTAGAATATTATGGGGTGTTATGATTTGAGATGCCTGTGCAATATTGATACATGTCCATGTCTTCCGTGCACGAGCTTCTCTTTTTAATTGCAGTTACATGTATTGGCTGCTTGTATTGCAAATCCTCCCGTACATTATATACGTGTCCTGTCCAACTTTGTGTCTTTTAAGCCTTTCACTCTTTCTACTGGTGCTCAAAGGCTGCGTACGTTGATTCCTTGAGACGGACGGGATAAAGGAACAGTAGCCAGCGTCGGTGCTGCCCGGCGGCAGAGTTCAGGCTGTGTGGCTGTAGGCTGATGTGCATGAATGGCCCGAGAGGATGGAGGCTGGTCTATGTGTGGCCCAGCTGGTCCAAGTCAGCAGTAATGACTGGCTTTGGACAGCATGCCTGTTAATGTGAATGGGGTTACTCTGGGCAACACCTTTTCAGCTGGATCCTATGAAGTCCCCAGTATGGTGGTCTTTGTCCACACAAGGGCTGTCCTCTCAGCAAAAAGGGCTCCTTTTTTGTGAGGACTATCAACTGGTGATGGATTATACCCAACCCCCTTTATTCATCCATACAAACCAGAAGACACTGATGCATGTTCACACTCACACCTACACTCCTGTTGATACTCAGCAGGCTGCAGTCTTGGGCCACTTCAGGTAGGGTCCTCGCGGGGCCACCGTTCACTGGCACCTACACACAGGTTGGAATCCTCAATCAACCTAATGTGCTGGTTTAGTACTGGGGGGTTAATTATGAGATGAATGTGAGCAGAGATTAACAGGAGCTCACAGGTTGCTGAAGGAGCACGTGCACACTGGAGTTTAGTTACATCACGAGGGGTTTTTCTGATTGATGAAAATGATGATTCCTCATCAGAAACGTTCCTTCAGATGAAAGTCTGATGTTTTCTGAGTCTGAAGATAATTAAAGAGACCAGGCAGCAGCTTCTTCCTTTTCAAATTCCCCAGTTGGGACCACACTACGCCAAACACAACAGTGTATTTCTCTGTGAGTGTCCCCCCCCCCCCCGAGGGGTGCCGGGCTGACACAGTAACCTCCACACGACCTTTTACCAACTGTTATGCCTATAAAGTGCTTTAACTCTTTCAAACCACAAATGATGAGGGAGAGATGGGATTCTGGGTTGGGTGGGACTAGTTTGTGCTCAGCATTGTTCCGCCAGGATGTAAATACCTCGGAGGGAGGTGTGTAGGGGGAGCTGACGGTGGGTGTCTGCCTGTTCTCACACAGGGGTGTGTGTGCACGACGAATGCATAATACATGACGGTGTCCTGATGTCAGACTGGAGCCTTGAAGACCACCGAATGCTCAGCAGTAACTTTGGGGATCGCATTGCTTTATTCCATGGCTAAAGCCATTGGAATTATTACAGAGATTAAAGCAATCCCTGCACTTTTATCCCAATCATCTGATTTTCTGGGGGGGGGGGGGGTTGTGGGCGAGTGCTCGGGCAGGTTAGGAAAGAAGGTGGGACCGTTGTCAGTGAGCACTAACAAACAAATCATGACTGATACCGTTTGAGCTGGAATCAACAGCCTGTCAATGTTCCTGTTTTTGTAAGATTTAGGCTCATTTTGAGGTTTTGTAGAAGCGAATATAACACCCCCCCCCCCCCCCCCCCCCCCCCCCCCCCCCACCAGAAAAAAATGGGGCAGACGCTACATGTACAAACTGCACCATTTTCCCATCCTCCAAAAATCCAAGTTTGTGGAACAAATGAAGCTTTTGTCCTGCAGGCTCACTGGGAACATCCTCCAGAGGTTCCCAATCATGCAGCAGCTTTTAGAAATGCTGCCTTTACCAAAGGTGTCAGTTTAACCTGAGGACCCTTATATCAGAATCAGGCATTTGGGGGCAAAATGTGTTTCACGGGGGTGGAGGGCAACAAAGGTCCCCCAGTTATACTGTCATAACCCATGTAGACACACTCTTTGCTATGGCCCTATCTGTAGTGAAGGGAGCACTTAGACATGTTTGTACTCCACACCCTGTATTCCTCTCTGGCTCCCCAGGCACCATGTCACTCCGGGGGCAGACCAGCTCTGCCTGTGCCCAAGTCCATACCACCCAACTCCACCCCCCCACCCACCCCTTACAGCCCACCACCACGAGGGTTGACGTGCCCTCGTCCCCTGCCCTAAAGAGCCCACAGTCCATACTGACCCTGCCCTCCAACCAGAAACAAAAATGAACTGAAAAGAGACAAAATGGCCCCACGCTGCTTCTCCCGTCAAGGCTTTTGACAGGCCCCCGAGAAGGGGCCCCCCAGAGGAGGGTTCGGCTGAAGATGATGACAACGGAGATAACAAGTCAAGTTGTTGTGTTCGAGCACGGTTACACTTTGGCCCTTGTTTGTCCGTGTGGTTATTCAGTAGCATCGCGGAGCTAACTGATTCCCATGCATGTCGTGTTCCGTAACATGACGGATGCTATCAAACGCTGTTCTGCATCAGTCCGTGGAGCGTGAAGGGTAAATGGGGAGGGAGCTCCTCAACAGCTCAGGAACAGACATTCCATTAGGTATTACAGAACCTTGAGATCTTATCAGTTAATCAATTTCCTGTTTGGACACGCTCATTTTAATGAATTTTATTGGGTTATTAGTCCCTTCCCATTCCCTCAATGTTTGGGAATATAATTACACTCAGAACGCTTACTCATGCATTTGCCTGTTTGCTGCCCGCTCTGTCAGATGCATTAGCCATGAAGCAGAAGAGATGAGCTGTGTGTGTGTGTGTGTGTGTGTGTGTGTGTGTGTGTGTGTGTGTGTGTGTGTCAGCGCGCATGACTGTCTGTGTGAGCGCCTCTCAGGTGATCCTCCATCAGGTAGCAGGTGATATGTCAGGCAGGTGACCTCCACTCGGTAACCAAAACAAAGCAGCTAATGCTAATAACCTGCAGCGGCCTCGTTACAGCACAGTGATGTTATACATATTTACAATCTTTGATTAGCGGTATTTCAAGCTCCTGGCTAACATAACGAAAGACCAAAACCATTTGGTGAAAATAGAACAGACGGGCGGTGACTAAAACGACGGGGGGGGGGTTCAGTAAAAACTATCGCCTGAGAAATAAAAGCCTCTCCAGTCGACTGCTTGTTCTTGGAGCAAGGTCAGGGATCATGTTTCACTCTTTGTTATCCCAAAAAAAGGAAGCGAGAGCTTCTTCGAGGCTTTTGTCAGATTAGGTGGGCTAGAGTTACTAAGTGATTGGGTTTACCGCGGCTTGGTTCTGCGCTTTTTCACCGACGGTGGAGGAAGTATTCTCTGACATGCTCAGCACATGTTGCGCTGATGGTTGGCTCTTCCAACAAAGCACCAGCACATCAGGTCATTACCAGGCTTCAGCTGCGTCGGTCCTAAATGCTGCTTCCTATAGGCCCCGCCAGCGCGTTCCCACACAGACCAGTGTAATCTTAGAGGTGTGAGGGATTACAGCTCAGTTTAGAAACTGAACGGACTGGCATGTCTGGGAATTCCTCTTTCCCGGTTTCATTCTGGTACCTGCTCGTATGAATGAGACTGCAGATGGAGCACGGTGACCTGCTGTGGTGGACGTACGTGCGCATCAGTCTACGGTGGCTGCGCCGCCACGGTGGCCTCTGATCTGATGCTCGCTCCTCTACCGCGTGAATACATCCCTTTAAAGTTGGCAGGATATTTGGATTATTGGTTTTGTGTCTGTAAATCTTCACTTTTTCAGATTTCACTGAATGAACCGAGCTGGTAACGTGCAAATCACAGCATCCGTGGTGTTTTTGGTGAATGTTGTGCGGCGTTCCAACTTAGGCTAATCTGATTGGACCAGCCAGACCAAGCGTCATGTGTTCCAACACGGTGTTGGGTTTCCCATAGTTCTGAGCTGTACAGTGACACAGGCCGTTTGTAAGTGTGGCTAAACCCTATGGACCAAATGACTCGTTAAATTAGCACCTAATACTCCCACATTTAAGAAGCTGTCACAGTGGATGGAATGCCTTTGATGGGCCTACTTTATTTGAGCGGGCCCCGTTTCACTTGGAGAAATTTTGCCAACTAAACTTAACTTCCCTGAATAGAAAGTGAAACCTAAACAAAACCTTAAATAGTGATTTGACACGTTCAGCGAAGGACTGATGTGATTATTTCCTCCACTGGATGCAGAGATTGTCCACAGCGATTACAGGCGTCAGGAAGCACAATATTTAAGAAGCGGGCTCTTTGGGCTGTTTAGTAAGCTGAAGGAAATTGTTCATTGTGGGGTGATATTAGTAACCCTCTTAGCCAAAGCTAGTCTGTGGGCCGACCCCGAGGGCTCATTTCAAGTGCTTAGCGCTCGTTTGGAGCTTTGTCACTCCTCACCCTGTAGGCAGCCTCAGCCCCCCTCCCCCCAGAGCCAGGCTGACCCTCAGCTTTTTACCCCTGTCCACCACCGTGGTCACAACGCTGGACACACACCACGTCCAGATGCTGGCGCTAACACTGTGGCTCATCCATTTTCTCCACCCCTCCATTCACCGAGCAGCAACCAGTGGTCTTTTTTCCCGCTCCGAACACCCCCACCCCTGCCCACCCGGCTCACTTTTTTCTCTTTCTCCACCCTCGTTGGGGTTGCCGGGCAGCAGAGAAAGACTTCACACACACATCCACCCCACGATGCCTCTGAGGGTTTTCCGGATGTCCTTGTTTCCATCGTGGAGTGTTCAGGTCGCAGGGAAACGCGCTCAGAGCCTCTCTGCTCATTTCTGACCTCATTCATCTGCTGCCCTGCTGCACAACTACATCATTTCTAAATTCCAAAGCAGAGAACGAGTCAAGATTGGCGTCCGTTTTGGTTCCGCAGTTACCCCCCCCCCCCAGTTGCCAGGCCCAGCTCTGATATGGGCTGCTGCTGATGCTGTTGAGTGCTGCCAGGCTCTCTTTTTCCCCTCTCTGTGTGTCAAACCGATCGATTGGTTCGTCTGCTCCTCCCTCAACTTTGATGTTCTCATTGATTCTTCTCATCTGCCCCCGAACTCAAAGGTTAGAAGAGCTGCGCCGCAACTTCTGGATTGCTTTGACCTTCGCTCTGCACATGCTCAGTGGGTCCACAGCTCCCAGAGCCAAACAGAAACAGCACAGCTTGGCCCTTGGGTGCGTGACAGCGAGACAACGGTGTGCCGCCTTTCTCTTTTTTCCTCGCCCACTGCGGATGATGTATATGTGATTGATTTTTTTCCTCTCTCCACCAACTTTCCGCTGCAGTGCGCTAAGCAGGACTGAGTCCAGGCTTGATCAATGCATTGTTTTTCTTTCTCAATCACACTCCAATGAGTCAAAGACACGGAAGGTTATGCAGGTGAGGTTTGGCAAGGAGGCTGAGCAGAGCTTCTGGATCCCCCTTAAGGCTCCATGAATTTCTACGGGTGTGAAGGCGAGAGATGGATAAAGTGCTTCTTTTTTAACTCTGGATCGCTCTTTTTCTTGGTCTTAAGAGTCAGCGGTTGTCATATTTCATAGTAGCGATCTTCGCCCCTGCCTTTGGAAGTCCTTTGTAACCTTAGCTTTCTTTAAATTATAGGCCCTCCACAATGTCCCAGTGTTCACCTGCTCCAGATAATCTGCAGCTGCATGAGCAACTGCTCCTGTTCCAGCTGCTCAACAATGCTGCACAACAGAGTGGGGACCGAATTATCAAGATGAAAAATACTGATGTTCACGTGTCATATCCATGGGTTTGGAAAGTAGCATTAAACCAGGGACGGGGGCTTTTCCGGGGAGGGGGGGGGGGGTAACAGCATTGTGTAGCCTGGAATAATCTGTCGGTAATGAGGCTGATAAATCCTGTACCCAAACACCCCGTCATTAAGAAAAAGATAAGTATCTGTGGGAGAAAATGGGTGCTCGTAAATCTGTACGGCTGGAGGGGGTAAGGATGTGGCAGGCAGGGAAGGTTTAGAGCTGTCCGGGGTGAGGGGGGGTCACGGGCTTTGACCAGTGGGTTTCAGATGTCACGGCAGATTCTTTCAGTGGCAAATTAAAGGGTTTAGCGTCTCTTCTGCCCAAACTGTCTGTATTCCGATTTAGCTTCCTCAATAGACACTTGAGCGACCTCCACACCATTGTCAGGCGCGCTCTCGACTTGATACTTCACCTCCTCTCGTGCTCTCGGCTCTTTTAGGCGTTTATTTGGGCGCCACTGACAGAGAATAAGCCGAGTAGCGCAGCCCCTCTTAAGCTGTGTAGTGGTTAGCGTGTTGGTGTTAGGAGGCTTTACACGAGTGGGCCTCATTAACCTCTGCATCAGTGTGCTTGGAGTTGGCGCAGGGCTTCTCCATACCATAATCTTTCCTCCGAGGCTGGTAAAACCCTTGATTCGAGTGATTCTGGTGTTAGCGGCGTATAATCACCTGTGACTCAAACACGATAAATCAACACAAGGAGTAAACGCACATGTGTGTCTCCACACACACATTCCCTGAGAGCTGTAACAGACCTAAAGCTCTCTGAAGCATTTAGCAGCACGCTAGCAGGTTCAGTGCAGCGCTGAGGGGGGGGTGCCCAAGCGTCTAATGCAATTTCAACCCCACATTGCTCTGAGTGAATAAGCATCGTTGAAGTGTACCATCTACTGTATGCTGACCCAGTGGAGTGTTTTCTCCCCCAAACCAGCTGATCTAATAGCCCCTCCCCTTCTCTGTGATTTCTGCAGAGACTCCATTTGCCTCCAGACTTGTCTGAGACGGTGAGCCGTGTCAGCAGGGGGGAGCTGGCAGGAGCCACCGCCGTGGCTTCAGCCTGCAGCTCTGCCACTTCCGGCAACAGACACCTGGACTTCTAGAGTTCCCACACAGTCGCCACGGGCGACCCACACTTGGACCGCTGCAGCGTTGGCCTCTTTAACGCAGGTTGCTGCCTCGCCCACGTCATCCTGCAGCCTCGTCCTACCTGCCAACTCTCCCCGGCAGGGCGCAGAGCTAAACCGCCGCTGTCTCGTTATGGACACATTTCCACATATGAATCTATAAATGAGCCCAAGCTTTCAGTGTTTGACTGTTTATGGATTTCCACTGTTTACATATTACAAATGATCAAATAACGTAACATGAGCGGAAGCCTAATGCTGAATAAAAGGAAGTACACAACATGTGTTTTGTCTGGATTTCACTGTCTCCAGGGGGGGCAGGGGAAGCCGGCGACCTGCCGTGGGACATAAAGTTAGCATATGAACGGCTGAACTGCGTCTGCTTCACTGGTAACAGGTTAGGAGCCGGGACGCCCCCCTCTGACCCCGGGTCTGTGGCAGCGAGTGACATGCACACCTCCAGTGGGCGAGAGCCGAGCAGCAATGCAGGCGGAGGGACGGAGACGCTAGATTTGGGCGCAGGCTTCACACCTCATCAGGCATGTTTGCTGGATGAGCTGCTCTGCCACGACAAGCCCAAAAGAACAAATTAGGTCAAACGGTGACACGGAGAAACAGAAAACAACAACATGAGAGATTCAATGTTTCATCTCTGTTTGCTGGAGTCTGACGCTGACGCCACTTTGAATCGTTGCCAGCGAAACGTGTTGCTGAGGTCGTCTGACAGTTTCCCTGTCTGATGGCTTCAGGTGGGGGACAGGGTCCAGTGTGAAGATGGACTCAAATCAAATCTGTTTTTATCACCTTCCATTATTCTTCTGTGCACTTTGAGACACGTTAGTGTTTGTTTTACATGTCATTTCTGTTTTTGTCGCGTTTCAGTTACATGTTCAATAACTGGCTCCCACACACACATATTAACGTTGTCACTTTTCTCTTACTATCGTGGTTTAAGTTTATTTGTTCCTTTTCATAATTTATCCTGGAGAAGCAGCAGAATGTCAGCTCTACACCAGTCTGAGCCTCAAATTTTATTTGAAGTAACACAAAAGGTGAAGGCTTGGTGCTGCTGGCACATTTCAGAGGACCCACTTCCTGAAAGCCCCACTTAGCCTTTAGCAGAAATGAAAGCCGCGGGACCGAGCGCAGAGAATGCGCCTTTATAATCGGGTCTTTGGCAGCTGCCGCTCATGTCCTATTGATTCGGCCAGAGCTCTTTTCCCGCAGTGGCTGTAGCTGAGGTGGGGCTGTTGAAAGGCCTCACAGTCCTGCTCTGTTCAAGCAGCACAATACATATTTAAAATACCCACATTTACATTCACTTTTATGGTACGAAATGAATGTAGTGGGCAACTTAAAAGCGCACGGTGACCTGGTGACAAGGCCTGACTCATTAAAACTTTGGAGCTGTTGTGCAGAGCTCACAGAGACACACTGAAGCCTTTTTATCCCGACGCTGTGTTTTATTTAGACTTCTGCTAATTGAAATCCTTCTTGCATGTAGAATATTCCATTCTCTCCCTCTCGCTCTAAGTCTCTCTCCCTCTCTCTCTATGTCTCTCTCCCTCTATGTCTCTCTCCCTCTCTCTCTATGTCTCTCTCCCTCTATGTCTCTCTCCCCCTCTCTCTATGTCTCTCTCCCTGTCTCTCTCTATGTCTCTCTCCCCCTCTCTCTATGTCTCTCTCCCTCTCGCTCTGTAATTATTTATATTCTTGCAGCTGCCTAACCTGTCCTCTCTACCCCTCCCTGTGATCTTCATCTGTGTGGAAAAACTATTAAATGAGTTGAACATTTGCATTAATTGCGAAGGGGGCGGAGCTCTTGAACTTCTGATCATCTCTTGTTGAGATGTGTAAATTCAGTTCAATTTTGAGCAGGATTTCTGTTGTCTCTACCTGCTGTGTGAATGTTACCTGACCTTGCTCTCCTTCTCCTTTTATGTGTTCACTCTCTCTCCACCCCCCCACTCACAGGCACACACAGACACAACCCCCTGCTGAGGCAGCAAGTGAAGCAAAATAACTCACTCTGCCACACAATCGCTCCTTTGCCTCGCTCGAGGCTCTGACTGCTTTATTCCATGACTTTTCTCTCTCTCTCTCTTGCTCTTCTCTTTCCTCCTCCTCCTCCTCCTCATTGGTTCTGTTAAAGAAGAAATCATACCATCGTAACTGTGATACAACAACAGTGAATTGCTTGACCTTTCTCATTGTGTGTTGGTGTTGTGCTCTGTGTCCACTCCCACACATCAAGAGAGCTTTGTAAATGTGGCCACCTTCATTTGGTGGGAATTGGACTTGTGTGCATGTGTTTTTACGCCTGTGCTGGAATTTGTGCACGTCAGACTGGAGCGTTGCTGCCACGGCGCATCATGTGACACAGCATTGAACAGGCAAGAAGGCGTTCTTTAAGACACAATTTTTACTGTACAAAATGTTTTATAGTTTTCACAAAATACATTTAGAAAGCTCCATTTTAAATAAAATTAAATTGAAATATTTAAGAGACAGCGTGTAGACGTTTCATCTCAAGCATCGCTCAGACGTAAACCCAGTGTGTGTCCGTGTTCTGGGGACACACTGAAAACAAAAAATGCCAAACTTAAAAAGAGCATGACAGATGATGCTAGAAAAACCCTCCCATGGTCTCCAAATATAAATACGGACTGCAGGGGTTCGGCTGCAGCCTCAAGAAGTCCAAGCCAATGTAACGGAACAGAACATGTGTACAAAATGTTGCAACACAAGACTATTGAAAAAAAAACCACCGTGTACTAGATGAAATACAAAGGCTTTGGTCTGTCTTACAATCAACAATGATTAAATCTGATATGTACTTGTAAACAACTGCCAAACACTTAAGTTTAAAACTCTGTCAAGCAATGTTTAATCATAATTATAGGAATTAAATATTTCTAGTTGCACAATTTTTTGACCATAGGACACTATAATACAACTAACCCTAAGAGACAAATTGTACCTGACCCCTAAAGAAATGTATTTTATGATGCATGGAACATTTATAGAATATTCTTGGGGATATAAATGAAATCAACTTTTATTGGAGAAATCTTTCTTTAAGATTTCAAGGGAAGACAAGTACTTTACATTTTGACAGAAACAGAACTGTATTATATCGAAGATGCAGTCTACCATTTACAGACTACAGGTTTTCTTTTACACCTGTTTTTTTCTCCCTGTTAATCTGGGGTGAGTCCACCCACCGAGGCCAGCGGCTCCCCGGCCGCGTGGCTCGCCGCGCCGTCTTTGCTCCTAACCGCCGAGGGATGATCCGGGTTTTCGCCGTCCGAGGAACTCGCAGCCTCGGTGGGTGGATCGAGTTTGAATTCCCACCACTGAAATGTCCATTTGTAAAAAAGCAACAAAAAAAATGAAACGACCAATAAATATATTTTTTGTCAACACAGTAAGAGTCTTCCCTCCAGCTTTTCATCTTTAATGATATGCAACAGCTTCCAAAGACCATGCAGAGGCTGGCAGAAAGTCTCGATATAAGCAGATTTAAAAGATAGTCATGGCAGAATCTCTCGGGTTCTCTCTCCCACAAACGCAAGACCAACATGGTTTCTAGAAGTCCATCTATCAGTACTTGATCTTGGTTTTTTCATATTAACATACAAATGGCCATTTACTATAACACACCAGCGAAAACAAAGGAAACAATGACTGAAGTTGGAAATAGAAAAAAAAAAACAGATAAGATTTTGTTCCATAAAAATGTAACACCGGGTACTTTACAGAGGTCCTTTTTTTAAAATAAAAAAATGTCTCTTCCGTTGTTCTCTCTACCAAGTCCTCATTTGAATGAGCATAGGGCTACAGAACAGCACAACTTCCTGCTGGAAAAGCAAAGCCCAGATGTCCCTGTGGGTCTCCCAGAGTCTCTCTCTCTTTTTCCTCCTCTTCTGTCCTTCGCAACCCTCTCTCGCCTTCCCTACTCTCCTGTGCCGTGTGTGTGAGGAGCACTGCCGGAGGGCCTTGGTGGAGTGGGTGGTTACAGGGTGAAGTAGCTTTTCTCTCTACTGTAGTCTTGACCAGTACTGAGACATGTCAGGCTCGCTCCCTGGGACTTGGACAGGGACAGACACTCCAGGAGAGATGAGTCCTATAGAGACAAGAAGGGAACGATGTCAGACGATCGGGGGGGCCAAAAGCATATAAGACAGCATGCTACGTTAGATGAGTAGATGCACCATGCACAGTTAGTGTGAAAGCTAGAGGTGGTGAGCTTTATAGCAATGAGCACTTTTTATTCTGCTAGCAGGTAGCTGAGCAGTGGCTCTGCCACGAGGCGACGCTGAGCACATGGCTGCACAGTAAAAGGCTGCAAGCTCGATAAATTTGGGCTTAGGCGATGGCATTCAAACATAGAGAGTACAACAGCAAATGAATCAAATTAATTAGCAATTTAGCACAGAGGAAATGTGGTTATGCATGATTAACTCTTCATGACTATAACCAGTATATATGGCTCTCAGTAACAGCATTCTAATGGGGTGGAACTAAACTATGGGCTGGAGCGGTGGGATTGACATGATGGCACAGAGCAGCAATGAAATGAGCCTTTTTGTTCATGCAACTGCAGACAGAAAGTGACATGGGATGCAGAGGGACTGATCTGCAGACGTCTCCAAGCACTGAGTTGGAAATGGAAATGGAAACATGAGGCTGCAGTGACAAGTCATAGTCTGTTTGTTTTTTTAATTTTAAATGGCTATGTAGTACCCCCAAGAATTACAGGAAAGGTGGCAGATCATCTCGAGATAGTGCCCTCTGGGTTGTAGGATTGAGTCATGCATGTTAACACGATGAACTGTCTGCCTACCTGTTGAGGTGGTACCAGAAGTTGTCATTGATTGGCTGTTCATATGTGCCTGCATATGAGGGGGCGTGTATGTGTCGTAGCTCCGCCCATTCACAGGCGGACTGGTAGGCAGCATGCAGGAATAAGAGGAGGTCTGGCTGGGCTATAAATGGGAGAGAATTTATTTTACATTAGCTTAGCCAACCATAAATGTCCCCCGGAATACTGTGACGTTTGGATTTCATTGCACAAAATCAGTCCTTCAGTTTCACATACACCAAAGGAAAGATCAAGATTTTTTTTTTTAAAAGATTCCATAAATGTTTGACGCTACTCTTCCAAATATGAGGTTTCAGATGTGGCAGCAGACTTACTTGCATAGGTAGGTTGTTGGCCATGGTGAAGCTGGGCATGGGGGGCAGCGCGCTGTAGGTGTTTGTGAGCGCAGAGTCAGGTCGGCCCAGCATGGACCCCGAGGTGAAAGACACTGTCAACCAGAAGGAAGAGCTGCTTAGAACCTTGCCCGGACCCGGGCCCTCCCGTGCGAGAGTTCCGGTCACGCTTTGCCCGGTGGTCGGTGTGAGTGCGTCTCGGACTCGTGAGTTCGGTATTTACGCGGATAGTCAGCCGAGGATTTTACTCAGTCCCCCATCTAATGGAACTAGAACGCACAGTCTTCCAGGCCTTTTCTCCCCACTCATATTAATCCGCGGATTGTCACGTGGTACTATATAAGGTGGGTGCTGTCTCACTTCGGTAAAATGCGAGCATATTTTATCAATAAACTCTGATTAAAGAGGATACATATTTCTGCCCGTGCGCCACAGTCGCTGCCAATTTGGGGGGTTTCTTTGGGGGCCCGGGGGCCCGTCAGTGCAGGCCCAGCTGTGTTGAACCTACCCGGTGTAGTGGGCTGGGGGATGGCCTGGTAGACACTGGTACTAAAGCTGCTGCTGATTGGAATGTGACTGGATGAGTTTGCCTGGCGGCGCTGGTTCCGCAGCTTCTCCTCTCTCCTCCACTTTGCTCTTCTATTTGAGAACCATACCTGCAGTCAAAGCTTCATATTAACTTCATGGAATTTTAGAAACCTTTCGTTATTTTTTTTAAATTCCTTTTCTGACTCTGTCTGCTGGAGAAAATACTTTGAAATAACTCACTTGTATTCTTGCTTCCGGAAGGTCAATTTTTGCCGCTAGTCTCTCTCGCGCAAAAACATCGGGGTAATGAGTTCTTTCAAATTCTGTGACGCGGAAAACGGTAGAAAAGTGTCGGTAAATAAGCGGGAAATACGGGGGTTTAACTGTGAAGAACAGCCCGCTTGTTTTGGCTTCAAAGCCATACTTTTATTGTTAATAACTGCGGTATTTCTTGAAGCAACTCTAGATCTCCACCTTTTTCCAGGTTCTCGATCTGCTCCTGCGTGAAGGACGTGCGGTTCCTCTGCAGCTTCCTCTTGAGCTGCAGCCTCAGCTGCGTCTCCTCCGAGTCCTCCCCGTTCGAGCTGATGGAGTTGGTGTTTTCTCCGGCACCGTCCTGCTGCTGGCAGCCATCTGCACCCGAACAAAAACACATAGAATGGAAATATACATTCAATTAAGCTAATTGAATAATTAATTCTCCGCTTCGCTGTTGTAACAGCCCAGAGTTAATTGTACAGATGAAGCGCGACATCATTAATTAAAAGCCCTCCCATCACGGTTGATTTAATTCAAAATCAGACGAATGATTGCAATTTCTCATTAATGTTTCCGAGATGGGGGGGGGCGAAATATGAAGAAGATTTTGCATTTAAGCTGTTTATAAAATATTGTGGGAAAAACAGGCTGGTGAGGCAACTCCAACAATGGCGAGTTCTCTAAAGGTTAAGAGAAATGTGACAAGATGTGGCGAGCCTGCTTTCACGGCCTATGAGATGTATTAAAACCCCAAACTCTCTATTCCACCCCCGCTTCTTTTTTGCTGCTGAGCAATGCGTCAATGGTCCCCATATGGGCGTTGGTATAGCCATTGAGGTGACCACCAACTTTTGAATAGAAGAAGACGCTTTTCAGGAAGATACAATGCCTCTAGGAGTAAGGGAAACCATTAAACTATGGACACAGGCAGGGACGAGCAGTGAGCCCACGGTGGGTGTGATATATGTGTGTGTGTGTGTGTGGCGGGGGGGGGGGCACTGGAGGAGGTGACAAAAGGATCTTCTCTCTGTGGAGGAGCGCAGGCTATAGTGCTCCGGCTTTGTGCGCACGACGATCCCAGTCAACAGAGCTTTGAGACCAGTGTGTTAACCCTTATCCACTACCGTCATTAATCACGTCCCCCGGCCAGCTCCACGCCACTCAGGATTTCTGTCTTCAATTGGAAACAAATGAGTGAGGAGAGCGCACGCAACCTCCCGAACAACCGAAATAAGGCCAATCTATTCACGGGCCCTTCAGACACAGGGCGAAGCTTATCGGCTAATGTCTGTCCTGTTGTTGGACATCATTATCACCCCGAGAAGTTAATGCGAAATTAAGCAGAGGCTGCGCTCACATGTCTCACCGGTGAGAGGACCGGCCCGACCCGGGACAGGTGGACCGCGGGCCCGGCCCGGGACAGGTGGACCGCGGGCCCGGCCCGGGACAGGTGGACCGCGGGCCCGGCCCGGGACAGGTGGACCGCGGGCCCGGCCCGGGACAGGTGCACCAGCCCGAACTGCTGCCTTTGATGCTTTGGTTTTAACGTCGGCAGTACTGCTGCAGAAACAGCCCCGGAGGCATATTTACTGCATCCTAATATGGTTCACTGGTGTTGTTATTTGACAATTTCCCTGCTGGAAAATAGACCAAAGTGTTCTTCTTTCGGCCGATAGTTTGTATCCACGCTATTTGTTTCTTCACTCCGGATAATCCATAAAAAGGAGTGAATGTGCCGCTATTATCCGTCTGCCAGACCCACTGACGCTGAGATGGGATTTGTTTTCTTTCTAAAAGCGCTGGGAAATAAACTCATTCTTTAGAATCACGATGTCTCAGTCAGTGAGGCGGAAAAGCAGCAAAAAAAAAGATACCGAACCAATTGCGGCACTTTTCAGTTTGCTGAGACCGGATCAAAACACTCTTGAGAAACCGCTTAGAACTGAAAGAGAAAGTGAGAGACTAAATCCTATAGACGGGATTTAGAGCCGTATAGCGAGAGAGGCCGATAAAGAGTCTGTGATCATTCGGTTTTCTTCCGATAAAGTTTTCCTCTTTTAGGATCCCTCATTTTATCTGCTCATCGGCGGGGAAAACTGTTTAAATTGTTCCATTATTATTATTATTATTATTATTATTATTATTATTATTATTATTGTTGTTGTTGTTGTTGTTGTTATCGACAAAATTCTACGAATAGTACGAATAATTATAATAATTGTTAGTATTAATATTAGACTTTTTTACTTATTACTAGTATTGGAACTTGATTACATCCACTTAATTCTTCTTTAATGACAAGAAACGTAGCTATTACGTCATATTTTCTTTAAAAAATTATAATTTTAAATGTGAATATAATCATTTCCGCTTTAATGCTCGATAATAAAGTCACACGTGTCTCAATGGTGATCAAAGATATGCAAATTATTTTTGAACGACTGAATTCCACCACTTCCGGCCCTATTATTATTATTATTAGTAGTAGTAGTATTATTAGTATTATTATTAGTAGTAGTATTATTAGTATTATTATTAGTAGTAGTATTATTAGTATTATTACTATTACTATTATTATTATTATTATTACTATTATTATTATCGTTGTTATTGTTATTTTATTATTATTGTCATTAGATAATAATGATTAATTGTTATTATTACTATACGCAGTATTATTCTGAGTATTATTAGTGGCATTATTATAATCATTATTATTATTATTGTCATCATTATTATTATTGTTATTATCCCCAGTATCCCCAGTATTATTGTGCTTGTTATTAGTGGCACCAGCGTTATTGTGATTATTATCACTATTATTATTGCCATTATTATTATGCTTGTTATTATTGCTCTCCCCGGTAGTGCTGTGGGCATCATTAGCGGCATCCGTCGCTCCTCTTCCCGGGCCTGCCGCAGGCCCACGGCGGCGCCGCTGCGCTCAGACTTCCTCAGCAGCCTCCACGCTCCCGCATGTTGCCATCAGGACAGACAAAACCTTCCCTAATGAGCAATTACACGTAGCGCGCACGGTTCCCATAACCAAACGTTGCGTGTGAACGAAAACATTCCTTTGTACTGATATCCGCGCACACAGCAGCTCCCCTTCTCTGCCTCCGCATCGGGACGGGAGGAGAAGTATGCGGCCTGTTGGATGGACACCTCTGCTGAAAAGACAAGCCGCTGTCACGCACATCCCTGTGTGGGACAGTGGAGGCTTTCAGAGCGCGCGCTCTCTAATCCGCAGGTCTTAATTGGTCGTCTCGTCCATCACGCGGCACCTTTCTGCGCGTTGGAAAAACAAACCTGGAACTCCGTAACGTCCAATAACGGTAATATTTCTGTGACTGCGCGTAAAAACACGCTTAACTAAACCGCGCACGTGGCGTCTTTGTTGGACGTGCACGGTAATGAAGCTCACCTTGGTTGGGCTGCCCTGGCACTGATGTTCCGGGGTACCAGCCGGGCCGGGTCCCCCAGGTTCCTGTCTGACCGTTGAGCATTCTCAGCTTGTCATACATGCCATCTGCGCCCATCTGTTGCTTTTCACTCGCCAGGTTGCGGAGGACTCTGTTTATCGATGACACCTGAATGACAAGAGTCACACGTCACAATAATATTAGGGTCGCAGCAAGCAACATGTCACATGCGCGCGCACATGCGCACTCCGCTGACAGATACTTTCAGACCAAGAAGGTTTCTAATTGACTGAATGGTTGGCTGCCCATCTGCATGAGGAAAAAGTCATTTCATGTGGCAAATCAAATCATGCACATAACTTCCAGTCAATACACTTACACTGGGGATGTTGTCGTTGGTGCAGATGCCCTCCGACAGAAGTCTGTCACGGATCTCCCACGCAAAAATAGATGGGCACTCCCGCTTGTACTGCGCGATTTTCGCGACCACCTCTGGTGTGGCGACCCTGGGCTTGCTGCCGCCTATTGCTCGTGGTCGTATAGAGCCAGTCTCATAATATCTACCCAAGATCTTGCTCACACAGCCGTTGGACACCTGGATGGAAAACAAAAGGCACAATTCACATACATTATTTACGACTAATAAGGGAATTTCTAAGATGGCGTCAAATAAGTTTCACCTTTTCACTGTCCAGCACTTGGACTGCATCATGGGTCTATAGTTAAACACAAAAAATATGCCTTGAATTGTACATTAGGCATTCCTTATAGGTTTATTCTCTAAGAGAGGTAACGTCTTTTCCCTTTCCTCTGCTTTTTTAATTCAACAACTGACTATCGTTGGTCAGTAATAATGTCAGACTTCGATACGCAACAGCTGTAAAGGAAGATGCGGCTTCAAACTGAAAGCATTTCCAGTTTTTGGTATGTTAAGAGCAATTCACATCTTTCAGAAACATTCTGGTGTTTTCTGTGCGTAAAGGTGCGCGGCGGTCACCTGTAGTATCCTGGAGATGTCGCAGGGTCTGGCACCGCTGTGAGCAAGTTCAACTATTTTCTGCCTGGTGGAATCCGGCAGCGGTCTACCGTTTACAAACACACCACCAAGCTGGTTCACGCCGCTGTGACCTATATGGAGACAAAGGCACCCGAATCATCCCGACGCCGGCAGAACGCCGGCTGACAGCACAGGTAATAAAGCAAATGTTGCCACTGAATGATGAGGAGGATGGCGGAAGCGTAATAGAGATTAAAATGAAGACAGAAAAAAATGTTCATTGCAGCCGATTTAATTTTTAAAAATATATTTATATACACAACATTTAAAAATAAGTAAATTGTGCGCTTCGAATTATTGCGCGTGTATTCCGGAGGCTAACAGAAGAAGCGCCGACTGTCATTGAAAATAAAAAGGATCATAGTTTTTCCTTCTTTTAATAATAATAATAATAAACCTAATCATCGATCGCCTCTGTCAAACCGACAAGCTCTTACTTTAAAACCCTCGCATCGTTCTGCGGCTCCATGCACCTGCTCCAACATCAGCACCTCTCCCATAAACTCTGAGATAATCACCACAGCCGTTATGACTAAATAACATCGAAGCAGAAAAACTGAAAATCCTTTTAAAAGGTGACGATGAGTCGACAGCGACAACGTTAATCCTCGTAAAAAGCAACAGTTACGCGTCACGAAGACGAGGCACCGCGGAGGCATCGGCTGTGAAATACCTGTTATTGTGCTGATGTCTTTTAAAGAGTGCCTTTTCTTTCAAATCATCGTTGCGCCAGATGCCGCTAAAGCAGAAGAGAAGCCCGCAAACCTGAAGCCAAACAGGAGAACCGACTCCCCGGAGTGCCTGTGCGCTCTGCCTCTCCGCTGCCTTCCCCTGCGCTGCCGCCCGGTACATTGACTCCGGGAGCAGAGGCTCCTTAGCAATAAATAAGCTCCAAATATAGAAGAGGGGGAAAATATGATGAGCCTGCCTGACATTTGTCTTTAAAATAAAGCTAGCTGCACGTCAAGTTTGAGCTTAATTTCTGGAAATAGGCGGAAGTCGCCTCGGATCATGCATGGGAGGCTAATTGAAAAGATCAGTTGGAGCACTTGTGGCAGGCATGTCACTTTATGACACCGCTCTGCTTTTGAAAATCGCATCGTCACGACAAATAGTAGCATGATAAAACGACCCTTTCTGTCTGCATTTGGATATCACTCAGACAAAATTGGACGCTACTCGTTTACCCTCGGAGGGAGACTTCGTTTTAAGGTGGCCAGGGGCTACGCGCGGCCACACAAACGAGGGCGCGCCTGGATTCTTAACATATTAAAAGTGACAAGTAGTTCTCCCCCCTCTTTCCTGCCCACCCACCCCTTGTTTGTATTTGACAACAAATGCTCGCAGCCACTGCAGCCCTGTTGTGTGCAGTCGGCGGGCGTCTCTGCTATGAAATATGTCACAGGAGCTTCCCTGAACGCGCACATTTTATTCCCAATAAACGCTCAAAAACGGCCTGTGCGCGGCGAAAATAAACCTGCTTAACACACATCTCTTTTTCCCGCAATGTGTAATAATCTTCCTGCGAGGATCTGATTGATAGTAAACCCATTATCATCCCTCCTGCTCTTTGGGTAATTCCCGGATTAAGCCGAATTAATAGACTTCTTACGCTGAAATTGGCCCCTGCGCATTAGCAGCGCCGCTCTGCAGCCTCTCCGTCACGTCTGATTGATTTACAACTATCACATAAATCGATACAGCCGTCAGATAAGGACAGAAAAACCCAACTCTCCGAAGGTTAAGTCTTAATCATGGCACAATTCCCTCAAGTGAGCAGAGTCGATCTCGCCCGCTGGCGCTGATTATGCGCCTTGTATTCTATTGCGAGGCGACTAATAGGAAAACATATGGTGTCAATTTGGACGCTGCCCACCATATAGAGCCAGGAGTTATTAACACAAAAGCCGCGGAGGCCGCCGCGACCTTTAGACAACCCAAAGGGCCGCTCCCAATGATATCTCCTCGACAATTCGCACCACACATCACACGCCAAAGCCAGGAGAGCATCGGCGCCCTCATCATCATCACCATCATCACCATCATCATCTTCATCATCACCGACCGGGGAGCGCGCAGTTCTGCTGAGGCCTCATTACTGCGCAGCGCAACAGAGGCTACAATTCCCAATATTTGATCCGAAATGATCCCATTCCCAGATTATTTTATCGTGTTTGTTTTTGTTTGAGGTTAAAGGCGCACAGATTACAGCACATACACGTCATCCAGGTATATGGAGAATAATGTAATAAAATTATTCCACACACCTTCATCACAGATGTCATACACCTCTTGTCCAGCAGTAAGAGAGAAAATGTGTCATGTTTATGCTTTTTTTTCCGTTTCAACACACACGCACTCACACGCACAACACAGAAATTCAACTCAAGGGCCACTTTAAACACAGGGGCCCGTCACCTTTATATGCAAACGTCGTCTACAGTTTTGATTGGCACCCATGACAATATGCTTGCTAATATTTATCCAAGTCCGGGCCGAGGCCCGCGGTTATAATACGCGCGCTCTCTTTCTGGTCCCCACTGTCTGTCCGTGAAGAATATGGACTAATCTACATAAGACATTATTGCTGTTCCTCATGTTTCATGCAAGCCTCTCTCCCTGCGCGGCTAATCTCGTATGCAGCCTGGCAGCAGCTCTAACGCTAATGCAGACGGCTGTGCAATTATTTAATAGCAACTCAAGCAGAAAAAAAAATCTCGCTTTCGACTCAGCCCTCCCCTCTTTCTGTTCTGTCCCCCGTCTTCCTCCTGTGATTAACTTGTTCGATAATAACTTGCCCACCTATCATTAAAAAAGTATGTTAATTTGAGAGTATCTCGCCCTCCTCTTCCTCAAAGTCATGCAAATGTTTGCCTCTTGAATCGGCCGTAAGGACGCGGCGCATAATGTCAGTGGGTGCTGCTTCCGTGGAAGCCACATTTAAAACGTGCTGCTGTCATCAAAAAGGCAGAAGACCAAATATGCTTTTAAAAAAAATAAATAATAACATTAACTTACTGTTCTGCATCATTGAGGCTACGCCAGACTCCCACGTGGCTTGGTTGTGGTATTCTGAACGTCACAGGGAGAAGAAAAAAACCCTTCTGGTTAGCTTCAGATGATAACGATCATGTTTTGAAATAATGCAACATTTCTTTGATTCTTCTTTTAAAAACAACAACAACAACAACAACAACATTGGAAAACGTTTCTCATATCATCGATCGATTTTTTTTATTCGGGTGTTCTTTAACATTATCATGAATTTGACATCCTCAGTGTATGTATGGATTTTTTTTAATTAAACTTGCCTTGAAACAGAGTTGACTGTCCACTTTATAACAATTTAGTCAATCATCTGCCGTTTTCACTACTTAATGTCTCCCTATGGGACAGAGCAAAACAACACATTAGCACAACCACAACTATCCGGATGCACTTCACTGTATTTTCATCCTACATTTGCAGTTAACCTCAATAAATCTGCTGCCAAGCGAGTCCAAACTGGTTATTCGAGCTCTCTCCGTTAGGCCTCGTCACAGTGAATAGAAAAGAACAGGCTTTCCGTAATATTTGGCCTGTTTAACAACCTGTTTCCTTCACGGCTTTTGCTGATTTCTTTTCACTGTTTTCACCCCAACAATCCCTCCGCGTCTCCTCCGCTCAGCAGGATCTATTTATTTGAATAAAGTTGCCCCTCTTTTATGGGGTGTGTTGTGGAACCTGCACAGTGACACACGGTTTCTATCCTGCCTCAGTGCTCTGCAAAAGTTTGGAACAAAGCTTGTTGGACTTCCAACTATGCGCCCCCACTTTTCCCCCCTCGGTGAATCTCAAACTCGGCCTTCGCGACAAGAACCACACAGCTCCCCTAGTAGACACACCAACAAGTTCAGATTAATACAAAGAGCCAGAGGCATGAATCCACCCCCTCCGGGACCATTCACGCACACACCCTCTCTCTCCCTCTCTCCCTCTCACGCACACACACACACACACACACACACACACACACACGACCGTGACCCCGGCGCCGCCGGTGCGTGAACGATTTTTTTCCCCTTCTCCTCGTTTTAAAATAGAGAAATAAAACATCTAAAATGTATTTTCTGTCTCTGCATATTTGGTGGTTATTTTGTGCTGCTGGTGCAGATTGTAAAGTGAGCCGGCAGGAAGAAGAGCGCGGCAGGGCGCTCAATTGGGAAAGACAAATGCATTAAAGCCGCCATTGACTGGGAGGAGCGGATACAAAGGGAGGCCAGAGAGGGAGATGTCTGAAGTCTTCTCTCTGCAGCCACAGTCGTCCTGTGTGCAAAGCAAAACGGCCTAATGACGTCGGCGGACAGGCTGCGTTTGGTCCCCGCAAACTGCCGGTGAATTTAAATTGTGCTTTATTTTTTCATGTTTCTCAAATAGGCTGCATTCATTAAGTTCAGATTCCATCACACTGGGCCCACATAACCGCAGTTAGCCTGTTTAGCATAAAATATCCCGCAATCACAGGCGCCAATCAAAGTAACGATTATTATCGGCATTATTGCAGGGCTCTTTAAAATAGCCTTTGATATTTAAGGTTTATTTTGATTCAACAGGCTGTATTCATGGCGGAACCACTGTGCTGTCAGTGGATTTATAAAGAGCAAGTGGTTAATCATTTATTTAAGGTCGAGGGCTCAAACGTTGTTGCTCCAGAGGTTAACGACGATCTAATCTGCATTTCTTTTCCTTTAGTAATCCGTAACAACAATGTCTTAATTCAGTGAGCTTTTTCTGGCCGCTACACTCAACATGCACATGCGGGGAACCGGCTCACTGTGCGTCGGCCGTTGTCAGAAATAGCTGAACATTTACAGGATATTGAATTAATCATCATCACGCACCAAGTCAACAGGTTCGTTCTGATTCCTAAACAGCCACCATAATTGTTGACAAATGATGTTCATTTTAAAATGCCATTTTCCAATCCTAATTATTAATATATTCGGAGAGAATTATCTGAACTGTAGAATTCAATTTATTGATTTAAATGTTAATATTTCTACAAATTAATGTGTGTATTTATTCCTTTAATTTGTAGAAAACTCGAGTTCCGGATCGAGCGACGGAAAGATCAAATTTGATGATATTAAAAGTATTTTAAACGTGACTGTAAACCTGCAGGATTATTTTTAAAATATTACACAATTGCCGTAAATGTATAAGTTATTTCATCTTCTTAGGAATAGATGTTCGAAAGCATTTTTGTGGCTCACACGCACGCACGCACGTCCCCACCGCAACAACTTTTTTAGAGGCGCTCGGGTGACTCGCTGCGTGAATCAATCTGACACTTTTGCTCAACGGGTCATTGCGCCCCTTTCTGCACGAGGATCGCTGTCCTGGCCCGACGTGACTTTTCACTCTTTACTGTTAGAAATAAGAGGCCAGTGGTCCGGAGGCCGAAACACGGCACCAGAACCGAGCAGAGGAAGCAGGCGAGAGCCGCTGTGGGCTGCCTGCATCCCGGAGAGGCCAGTCAGAAAACAGGCTGCACAGTAAATACCAGAAAAGTCTCGTCAGGTTCAAAACTGAATCAATAAAATTATATTTTATTGGTAAAATGAACCATTTTCGTGCATCAAAATAATAATCCGCTGATGTTACATCGAGGCAGATTTTAGGTCACATCTCACCTTTTTGGGGCATCCTGTGTTGTTGTCAAAGTCCTCAGCAAACTACAGGACACAAGTTCTCCACAGCGCAGAAGCAGGAAAAAAGCCGACCGGGATCAGTCAGTCAGTCTCGCGGGAAGTTTTCGAAGAGGCAAAAATTAGTTTCCAGTGGTCTTCGGCCGAGACGGAGGGGATATCCCTGCGAAGTGGACAGAGATTGACAGTGAACTCAGATGTCAGGACGCACGGAGTTTGGCAAGGATGTGCGCTGGCGTGTGAGAGAGCGAATGAGAGAGTCGGAAAGAGAGAGAGTGGGGAAGAGAAGAGAGAGCGGGGGAAGGGGGGTGGAGGGGTGGAGGGAGGGGGAGGAAGGCAGGGAATATTGGTGGCGGCGGGGAAGGAGGTGGGCAGAAGAGAATGAGCACACCTATGTTGATTGGTGATGGAACAAGTGTATTAATGTGCGTGTTCCCGGTCTGCTGTGCGCCTCGCCTCCCTCCGCCGCTCTTCACCGGCCCATTAGCGCGACCCGACCTCTGTCATCATCCCCCATATAAACACTTCCCCCCTGCGCCACAGCCCAAGCGGGAAACGGGGCCGAGCCACGGCAAACAGAGAGAGAGAGAGAAGAAAAGAGGGAGCGAGTCTCGTCTTCCCAACCTACTAATCAACCCACGCACGCAAATACGCGGCGCTCACTCGCTGAATGTTGTCCTATTGCAGAGCAGCCGCCTCGGAAATGCCCATTGGACGGGAAAAGCTCCATTCTTCCAGGCTGAATCGCGTCCGCGCAGGGAATCTCGGGCATTTTCAGCTCCAACCTGGGGCTGACTAGTGTTGCTAGGGGGGGCAAATCTTGGCAAAACAGCAGCACGCACGTTAATGCCGCAACCTTGCGTAGCGGATCCGAGAAAATACGAGCTCAATTATGTGAAACGTGTGTGTGTGTGTGTGTGTGTAACGTGATTGTGATTTTTCTGTCAAACAATCAATCATTTTCTTTCTTTTTTAAAAAGGTATTTGGTTCCCACGGACGTGAATCATCTGGAGCGTGAATTGACTCAAAAGTTAAAAAAACACACACACACACACACACACACACACACAACCGGTGTTGAGGGGAAAGTTCTCCCCTCCTTCCTGCCCGGACCCAGAACCAAACCAAAATGTGCACCACGTGCTTTTGTTGATTCTTTTGGGTATCACCTTCCCCTGAACACCCCCCCCCCCCCCCCACCCCCCCCCCCCCCCTTTAGGCAAGCCCCGCTGCTTTTTATGGACGCATTTGCGAGGCGCGACGACGTCACTCCTGCGACCTGACAGCAAATAGCACGCGTAAATAAAAGTAAAAGCTAATGACTGTGTAGCCATGACCACACGCGCTCAAACCGCGCTGCTTGAATGACTTGGCTATTAAGGCACAGCTCAACGCACCCAAAAGCAAACGCTCCGCGCCCGCGTTTCAGCGCGCACCCCCGGACCAGGAGGTGGCCATCCGGGAGCCTGTCCGCTGACTTGGAGAGGCTTGTATGGATGTAGGGGCAGAGAATGGGGGTGCGTGAATAGGCAAAAAAAAGAGAGAGAGAGAGGAAACACGCGGGGGGATGGGAAAAATTGTGTTTTTGGGATGGAGGGAGCATGAAATGAAGTCGGGAGGCCTACACTTGACTTTCTTTGACATGTGAAAAAGTAGGAGAAGTCAGAGCTCATCAATAAAACACTTTGGAGGTGAAAGAGGGCTCCCTAACAACCATCGCATTCCTGACAGTGGGCTCAATGAGTAGACAAACGACTCTGCGAGAGAGGGAGAGGGGGAGGGGGGAGGGAAGGAGGGAGTGCCCGGCCTGAATGGGGCCCTCAGTGGGCTGGCGAGATAATGAGCTGAGAGGACCGGCTCAAACTGTCACCGAGGGTCCCGCGGTGAGGAACAACACTTTGGCCAGTACTCCTTCATCAAACAACCCGTAAACTAAACGAGCACATTCATCTGTTTCTCCTTCCCACATTGTTTCTCCTCACTTAGGCTGGTGGCGCAGCCTATAGGCCTGCCGCGAATGGCCGCGGCTCCTACTCGCTGAGGACGGTGGGAGGGAGGGGAGAGGGCCGGGGGGGTGTCCCCAACATATTCTCGTCAAGGACCCCCCTATTAGACATGCATTAGACCAAAAACACCCCCACTCTCCTCCCTCCCTCGCTCGCCTCGCCCTGTACATTTTGTGCTGTGCGTCCTTCCTCATGTTGCTCATGATTTCCTGTAAAGATGACGCAACACAAATGTGTGTGTGCGCGCGCGCGTGTGTGGTGATCACGGCGGCGATCTACCCAAACACTCACCTTACACTCATCTGCGCTAAACTTGATAAACTCGTGTGTGTGTGTGTGTGTGTGTGTGTGTGTGTGTGTGTGTGTGTGTGTGTGTGTGTGTGTGTGTGTGTTTTAAAGCTCTCATTCTTGAGGTTGAGGCCAGATCTCCAGATCCTCTCTTCCTGGAGCAAATTCCCGTGTCAATACTCTCAGTATCGATTTATTTGTTTAAACTGAGAACAATGATTCCTTTCTTTAGTTTCCGTTATTTATTATTATTTGGAAGGTTTATTACTACAGTTTGTAAATTATTTCCAGTATTTTGGTTCTGTAAAGGAGTGTGTGATTGCTGAAGGGGTCAGTAAGAAAATGGGATCGGCTGATGGTGGAAAAGCAATTAGCCCAATTGGGATTAGCAGCACCTAAAGCCAAAGGCCCTGAAAAGGGAGCTTACTCCGGCCACTATTTCCCCCAAAGGCACCGAGGTTTTTGTGCCCATCCAAAGTTTTAAATACAAATAAAGGGAGGAAAAAACATAAGGGGATGAAGCTGCAGTGAAAAAGTGTCATTGTTGTGGACAGGGAAGGAGAGGCAGCGCTGGGGAACCGGCTCAGTTCGAACCCGGGTTCGGGATTACAGTTAACCCTTTACGGACCGATTCAGCTTCACTGGTCAAAACTACTCATAGTAGTTGGCAGCTTAATTTTGCTTCATCAAACGCGGAAATTATATATCTCAACATAATTTTCAGTCCCCAACATTGTAAAAATTTTTTAGAAAGAAACAATGGCCAACTTTATTCTGTTTTAGTTTTTCTTTAACTTGGGACATTAATGTCAGTGTATTTTATATTTAATTATTAATGTCATATATGATCCCTAGAAATAATGTGTAAATAGTAATTCAAACAAAAATAAAATGTAAATACGCGCTTTAACGTAATGAATTTTAATTGCGTTATCTTTATTAATCGCGACTCGGCTGCATTTGGAACACGCGTTTTTGGAGCTGAAACTCTCTTTCTTTCCTTTTCTTATAATTTTTTGCTGCTGCATCAGCTTTTCCTTCAATAACTGCGCGTCTGTTACAGTCTTCAAATCTCGACATGTGGCATTCTTGACCAGTTTTGCGTCTTAAGCTTCTAAAATGTTTGCAGTCAAATTCCAATGTGACAGAATTTCCGTGGACGTTAATCGCGTTTTAACTCAAATATAAGTGATGATCCATTTGGTCACATCTCTGGGGACTCACGGAGCGGCTGGAGCCCATGACGGTGCCCACATGAGCCGCTCCTGGCGGCTGAACGCGGGTAACGGTGGCACAGCTCGGTGCACTGTCAGATTTTTCACAATATATCGACGCGAAAACGCATTTTCTGTACGATAACAAATGTATTTTAAAATAACGCGCACAAACACACGCACACAACCGTGCAAACCCGTGGAGTCAAAACCCGAGGAGCATTTTTTAAAAGCTTTATCACGCGCGTCGTCTCTCCAGATTCTGACCAAGTTCTGACCCAACGTCACTCCACGACGCCACAAACTTGTCGAACCCAACATTTGCGTCCAAGAGCTCAGCCGCGCGCGCTGGAGCGCTGCTGGGCTTCAATAACCTGATGGAAGTTGATGGATCGAACGCGGGATTGAACACATTCGGTTCTCTGTGCAGGACGAAGCCGTTTTTCAAGAGTGACGCGCGCTTGATTCTACGGCGAGAACAGCTAATTACACGCTGTATTTGCGCGTGATAAATGACAACAAGAGTGGGTGTTCACCTCCCGGCTACAGTGAACAAGGACTTACCAAGTGATTTTACCATTATTGATCCATCACATCAGTCATCAGTTGGGCGGAGAGACCGAGTGTTTGTTTTAATACCTGTCTGCACACTTTGTAAAGGCTGAAACGTCATCGGAGCCAGTGGGGCGCACATTTGATGAGTGGACATCGGTCTTCAGATTTGTTTTAACCTATATAAGTGGTGGTTGTTCAGAAGGGAACCAAATGTAAAGTGCAATAAAGTGCTGCACACTCACCGGATGAATGTCAGTTTGGGTATCCTGCTCGCGTAAAGCCGCTTTCTCCTTCCGCGGGTCTTTCCCTCCGCGCGTCAGCGACACAAAATTATAGGTCCCGATTAAAAATCTATCTGCGTCGGATCCGTCGTGGAGTTGAAATGTCAATGAGAGTGAGGGAAAAAAATGCGCTTCTCTTACCAGTTACTTTCCCTTCAGCATCAGCCTCAAGTTGGCAGTGATTGGCTGCAGAGACGCGGCCACGTCACACCTTACAGGACACGGACGCGCCGAACTGGGAAGTGTGCAAGGTGCATGTGGCGCTCACCGGCCTGTTTATTGTCCACTGGCGCGCGTGCACGTCGTGTATACGTGCGTGTACCGATGAGAGAATTTACTTTTAGATTTTTTGTAATTTTCTAGGTTAGTTCACTGAAGTAAAATATGGGTTGTGTGTGTGTGTGTGTGTGTGTGTGTGTGTGTGTGTGTGTGTGTGTGTGTGTGCTGATATTATTTGTATAATTATTATTATGTAGTTTCCCGTTGTGTCATTAATCATTTCATTTCTAAGGTGTTATTGTTAAATTATTTAATAGTCGTAGTAGAATTCGTATTTTTACAAAATATTACAAATAAGTCTTAAGTATCCCATTGGTGCAGGTGCTTTGTTTCATTTGAACAAATAAGGTTAAAATATTTTCTTATTTTTCTGTTGTTTTTTTTACAGTTTATTTATTATCAGGCTTCACCTTGATGACAGCAGTTGCTACAAACTGTGACTTTTTCGATATTTATTCATAAAAAGTGGCGGTCGTGTTTTCCGTGAACCTGCAACAGGTGTTGTGCAGGTAAACCTTGTGACTTATCTGAACCTCCAGCAGCGGGTTGGGGTCAGATGTGCAGCTACATCCCGCCGTGGTTGTGTTTCGAGGCTGAACCACCATAAACATAAATGATGTTATAAATAATGCCACTGTTTTAGCTAAAATCCCCTTTTTATGTCTACAGCCCTATAAAGTTGCTATCCGGACTCGTAATGGAGCTTCAGTTTCCCTTTTACCAAGGCCGGCTAAAAGCCTCAAATGCTGTTTCACGACCTCTGATGTTTGTGTCAATTTGAACAAGACGGTGAGTAAATGGGCAACCGCGCCGCCTGCCTGTCTCTCAGGAAGACACCGTGACGGCGCAGGTACGGGCCAGTCACGACTGGCTGTGTTCGGGCCATTATTTGGAGGCGCAGCCATTAAGAGGTCTCGATACTGTGCAACGCAGCAGGGTGCTCGACATGCGCGCTGGAAACCGCACGGCTCGGTCCCTGCTTATCAGCCTGTCAATAAAACGAGATGGGTATACAGCGGTCGAGCCAGGTGCTCCCTTTCCCTTCCCACACAGCCGCGCTCTCCAGAAGCAGATCAGGCGTAAAGGCAAATCTGTCCAGCCGGTTTTCCCTCTGCCGTCACCACGCTGCTGCTGCACACCACCCCCACCCCACCCCACCCCCACCCTCCACCCCCACGGGATCCTCATTTCTAATAGATGTATGAGAACTCTGGCGCTCATCAAAATCTCCACCAATCCGGAGTATGAGCGCGGGTTCCTGCCAGTAAAGGCAGCAGACACAGTTGTGCTTACAAGCTTTGGAATCGGGTCCCAAATTCACAGAACTCGAATAAAAAAGCCACGTTACTTGGGAGGCTTCGTGCGCGTCCCGGGGACATCGCCAATCACTTGCTGATCAAAATTTGAGGCAAATTGTGTCATGTTCGACCTCCCCTCTTTAGCCATGCAGAACATCATGCTGCCATCTCTCTACGCCTCATGAGCTGATTGTTGACTGTGGCAGGCAGAGAAAGAATGTCCAGGGGACCCAGCGCGGTGCCAGAGAGCAGAGGGTGATGCTGCGTTCAAAGACACACGTCCCAGCCAAAGGAGACGGAATGGAGCTCCAACCTGCAATGGAGATTCATTGCAAAGAAAAGGTAAGTTTCACGGTTAATCCTGAATTCTGAATCTTTTGGTCTCTCTAAAATAGCTCCGGCTTGGATGTGGAATCGTGCGTCGAAACACGCCAAACTGTGTCTTAACGTTAAGTGGCTATAAAAAGGTGTTTTCCAAAGTTGGGAGCTGATGCCGCCAGAGTGGATACGATGCTCGGGCCTGCTGGGCTGCTCACACAGCAGGCGCGTGGCGAGCAGAGATGTTTGGATTGCTCATCTGATATTTTCAATTTAAGACGTAGTGTCCAAAGATAATATAATTACACCTCCTCCCTCTCTCGAACACACACAAACACACACACACACACACGCACACACACGCACACTCACACACAAGCACATATAACACGCTCTCCCCCTCTCTCGCGCTCTCTTTCCCCCTGTGTGAAATGTTTTAATAAGCCCTACACGCTCTGTGTGCAGAGTTTGATTTGTTTTCTCTCCATGCTCCCCGGCCCTGGATCGAGACATTAGCCGAATTCCCTCGGGGTGATTGGATGCAATTTGTCCGGAGTAGACAGGCACGTCCTGGATGTTAGGAATTCACTTTGGCTCAACGTGACAAGTCTGACTTCGATCTACAATTGCATCTGAATGTGCAGTCAGCGGAAGGATCCCATGCCATTAAGTGTTCTTCTCCCTCGATTATTTCCCCCTTTCTTCATAAAATAAGGAAAATTTCCATAATGGCCGAATTTGCGATACCTTCGGAGTGCTGTGGTGAGGCGTGTGCGCGTTGCCGCTTGTGCATCGGTGGCTGCGCGTATGGTCAGTTAGCCAAAATAGACTGGAGAGACAAGGTCGAAGCGAAGGGATATGATGCCCCAAATCTATGACCCTTTAAATTAGATTAAAGATTGACAGCGTGTTGAATTAAAAAAACAGAAGACTGACACCTGCCACACAGGCTTGCTCGTGATTGATTCTGATGCTTCGTGTTGGCAACAATAATGCTGCTGTTTGTTGTGTGTGTGTGTGTGTGTGTGTGTGCGCGCGCGCGTGTGCGTGTGCGTGAGTGTGTTTGCTTTCCCCCCCTTTGCGCAGGGCTGAGTGCGCGCGTTTATCACTCGCTTGCCAGGAGTGGCTGAAGTCAGTGTCCGTGTCGCGCTGTGAGCTGACAGGGGAAAATGGGAGCTAACGAGGTTGTCAGATGTCCTGACAAGACAAATGAGAGCTCGTCACTCCGCGCGCTTTAATAACGTTTAATGGAAACGTATTGCACCGTTCAAAATAAAGTGTTGCGCGCACGGGGGATCCAGCCACGACGCAGTCAATTACGCACGGAGAGGTGTGCGCGTCGCTAAAGGATGCTGGGCTGGATCTGCGCAGAACCACAGGGTTGCATCGGTGTGAGTCCAATCAGCGCGCGCGGCCAACAGAAGGATTCCTTCCGCGTTTCTTACTGTCAGTGTGTAATTAGCTCATCAGTCAATAAGAAAGTGACCATTTAAGTCACAGCTTCTCCCTCTCTCTCCTTCAGAGCGCGTCATAGCAACTGTTGAAGAACACACTGGCATCTTCTTACTGATCCCATTTCACCCGAACCTCGGTGTCCCGGCGGGAGCAGCGGTTCACGTGCACGCCTCCATGTTCAGATGAAGCTTCTCTCCCGTTTCATCCGAGCGACCTTCTGCTGCAGTGGTTCAAAATGCTGAAATGGAACCTGTCTACTTTATTAATTTACAGATGTGATTAATTTGGTTGTCGCCCAGAAGGTGCGCGTGTCGACTTGCGTCTGCGTCACCTGCTGAGTCACCTGGACTCAGGTGGCTTTTGTCACCGGACATAAACGGACCTGGCGAACGGCGCTTCCAAATGAGCCGGGGAGAAAATTCAGCCAGAGCATCCAGGTTGTTTCTACGGAAGTCCTTTACTCAGTGTGATTAATGTGAATTAAAAACATAATTGCACCCTCTTTGCATGATTGCGACATTTCATTACCGCGCACTCAGGCTCGCCCCTGCACGAGTGAGTGACAGGTGACGCCCTGATCGTTCTTTCCAGGTGGAGGAGGCTTAAAGTGCGCGCAAAAAATAGACACAATTCCACTAATGTCATCACCTGGTCTGTGGTGAAGCACGAGCATCGGCTGCGGAGGAGCGCACGAGGGTGGAAAGGTAATTATACCGGTGCGCACGTGACAGACACACACAAAAAATGTCCAAATAAATCCTCACGTGATGCCAGTGCTGCGCGCACGGAGGCCAAACGGGACCTTTTGAAAAAGAAAAAAACCAAACCCCGACCAAGCCCGTGGCTCGGAGCGCGCGACAGAATATAAAACAAGCAATGTGACAAACTCACGCAGATCTGGGTGATACGGATAAATGGATGCAGCGGCACAACCGCTGCACGTGGACCCACACTGATGACTGGGCCGTGTAAAACAACACACACTAAATCAGGCAATAACGACGACAAACCGTCTGGAAAATGGACGCGCACAGTGCAGCAAGAAATCACTTGTCGTCGCTTCGCTCCTTCTCTGCGTCCGCATGACAAATCCGCTCCTGCAGTAAATATTTTGAGGATAATTGAACTGATTGTTATTTGCAGTTTCTCTGTCTGAATAGAAAAGCGGCGCCCTCATAATGGCTTTCAGACCATTGGCACAATATATTGTGGCATAATGTGGCGCGTTCTAAATGGCCAACATGTAATTCTCCGGAATGTATATTTCTACGGATTTGCTGTTTTGGTGTTTTCTTTCTCCTTTAGGAAATAAGACTTGGGTGGGGAGGTCAGATCCAAACATTTTCAAATGTGAGAGAAAAGCTCCGTTAAAACGTGGCAAAGGTTGACCCCCAACACTTTAGTCTTAAAGAAACTCCGAGAGGGAAAACGTCCTCAGTCTGATGGAAACAAAAGGGTGGCAAAGAAAAGCAGGCAAATGTCTATTTGACAACATGTTTGTCACTTCTTCTCGGGGCGCTTTTTTGTACCTTGAACGTACAGATTATTGAGGACTCCTGTGTGAAAAATAAAGATAAGTTCCGGGTCAGTGCTTCACTATTGATCTTATTCACTCCATTCCTCATAGGCCGGTTATTCAGCAGCACCCCGCTGTGGATACACACTACATTTCAGCCACGTTAAGCCTACAAACTGGATACAGAAAGGCTTTATCTGGGCCTCGAAACGTTTCTAAATCTAATCACAAACGGGACCGTAATTAGACAAGTAATTACCAGCGTAATTAACAGCCTCTTTCTGCTCGCTGTGCTTTGATATGGATGGGAAGCGAGCGCGGGCGCTTTGCGCACGGGCAGAGGCAAACGGCAGCGGATAAAGTCTTTATTATTATTGCTGGAAACCCATCTGGTAATAGCCTTGCCCGAGACCTCCTCCCCCTTAATCAAGGTTTTAATTAAAGACGGTTGAGGGCCATGGAGAACATGAAGGCCAGTAATTAAGACTAACATTGGACCCTAACAGATGCAACCCTCCTCCTGCGTTGGCGCAAAGAACGCACAAACCAAGACGCGCACAGTCTTGCGCACACGTGTGTTGCTCGCCAAGATTGAAAATGAGGCTGAAACCACGTTTATCAACACGAAAAATGAGGAATAAATAAAAAGTGGGAATAAATCGCGAATTTAAAGCAATTCCTAAGAATTTATGCGCCAAACCCCACATTTCAAATCCCTTGTCTGGGTGTTTGTTTTCATATTTGTTTGACGTGTATTGATTTTAAGGCATCTCTGGGCTTTGTGTCGCTGGGGAGAGAAAGCCCCCGGTCACCCTGCATTAGTGTGATGCCTGCGCACTCTAGCAGGACATCTGATGACCCGAACGGAAATGAGATTTCAAGAAAAAGCTTCTCATGATTCTATCTGTGCGGTTTTTTATTTTTATTTTTATTTTTTGCAGATTCATCATTGAATTATTAGTATTTATTTATTTATTTTATTTTATTTTATTTTATTTTATATTGCGAAAGATCATCATGCTCTTTCCAAAGCAGAGACTCATGGACTGACTCCATTTTTTGACCGTGCGTTTTCGTGTTCTTGCGCACCAGGTTACTCCCTCAGTCGAAGGATGAAGTTTTAAAAATTGTCATCAGATGAGATAACAGATGGGCAGAGGTTTGGCCAGAGTCCCCCGCAAAGCTCCCCGCATGCTTAAACACCACTGGACACAGCCTACACGATGGCTGCACTTTGGCTTCTCAGCCTCGTCACAGCTGCTTTGGCAACCGGCTAAAAAATGGCTCGGAGATCATTTTAAAAGCGACTCATGCAAAGAGTTGATATTGTTGATCAGAGTGAGGAACCCAAGTCCACATTTCATCAGTACTGCATACAGAATGCCTAACAAAGTGTTTTAAAATATTAATACAACTAAAATACTTATTTAAGACTGCAGACCACAATATTTATTTCACAAAACGTCAAACGCGCCGCGCTTCACCCGTGAGGCGCCGTTATCTCCACTTGTAGATCTTTTCTGCCCCCTAGCGTCTAGTGAGCTAACTACCAGCGCTGGACCGGGAAGGTCGTTTAATAACTTAATCATTCTGCTGCTGGCTTTAGCTTTAATCCTCTGAACCATCGTGGCTTTCAGGTGAATTACTTTCTATGACACAACTGCTTGTGAAATGTGAGTATTCTGGTTTACTTCATCGCAAGCAGGGCAAACGTTTTGTTTCATGGATTTCGCTTTTAAACTTCTCACCTAAAGACTTAAAACTACCGTTGGAAGTAGTTTGGCTGTTGGAGTGTCTCCGTGTCAGGCCTCGGGCTGCTGCATGAAACCATCTTGTAAATGGCGGCTGACATATATTGATGTATTGTTGTCATTGTCCCAGATTGTGCAGTGATGCAGTTAATGCTTGTATGTAGTTCCCTGGCACGTCAGTCGAAATGACCCCTCAAATGTCTGAGTTTATGTTGGCAGACTGCACTCATCCACCAGGAATCTAATATGTAATAAATAGCTAATACCTGCGGAAATGAAGAATACACCACATTTACCGCTAAAAATAACAGAATGCTCCATGTAAACCCTCAGATTCCATTTATATTTATACTGTACCGCCTCTACTGTTTAATCCCGGTTTAACTCCTACCTGGAATTTACATTGGAATTGAAACTCGTTGGATGAAAAACACTTGATTAGAGGTTGAAACTAACCACCACTGCATCACTGGTTACAGCAGAACGGCGTTCTAAAACTTTCTCTTCCAGGTTCATCAGTAGGGCGCAGGCAATTAGCCATAATATCCCGTTAATGTTAAAAGAATGAGGCTTAATTTTCCATCTGGTTGCATGGACAGAAATGTCAAACGTATTGGAATGAGACCGTTGCTCAAAAGGAGCCTGCTTGATGAAAAAGAATTTTTTTTTTTTTGCTGCCCATGCGTAATTTAGCCAAATAATGGTCTGTGAGACTGGAAACTAATCTCACCCCCAAATCATCTATCATACACTGTAGCTATAATGAGTGATTTAACTGAAAATACAAAGATTTCTGATCATTTGGAGGAATAACTTCACGGAATCTGCACCAGGACGACGCGTTTCCCTTAAAGGAGCTGAGTCTCTCCCTCTGTACGCACGGAGGAAGGCTGGCTTTTACTTGACAACCCGCGCCTTTAAGTGCAGGATTTAAGTGCAGTGTTTTATCTACACCTAAGATAGCCACGGCCCTGGACGATTTAACAGGCAATTTAACCGTCCGTGTGTTAGTGAAGCTGTCTGAGCTCCGTTCTCTGCCAGTGTGCCACGGCATGATGGATGTCGGCAGTCTGGGGCTGGCTGAGGACACACACAGACACACACTAGCCTGCTGAATACACAGACACGCCGCCCCGCCATATTTCCCCAATACAAACGCATATGGGCCAATCCGCAGCCAAACCTCCCCTCCATTAAGTCAACATCTTGCGCTGGCGGTTGGAACAGTGCGGGGCTGGAGTCGGGTCGTCCAAATCCGTCAGTAAGAGGAGGCAGAGGCGTTTGTCATCTTCCTCTCTGGGCACCATCCTCCTAGAAAAGGGAGAGGGGGGACAGAGGGTGGTGAAGCTGCGCAGCATCTGGCACTGGAAGCTCCAGCTGCAGGGAGAGACGGGGACAGGAGCTCCGCTGCGGCCCAGGGGAGACGCTGCAGCCAAAAGCGCCCCAGCGTCACCCTTATCTGCTGGGAAGGAGAGAGGGATGGGGGTGGAAATCAGCAAAATTATTACTATTATTATTATTAGAATCATTATTATTACTATTATTATTATTATATCATCATCATTATTCACTGGAGTTCTGATTTGGTGCTCTGAGAAATTTGCCACACATAAAAGTGCAGAGGTGTGAAAGAAAGTATCGTAATCACAAGTGACTAATGACTGTGAGCAAAATGCCACCCAAGTGCTGACCCACACCCAGGCCAGAGTCACGCAGCCCAACCAGGCCCCCAGACAGTCTTTAGCATCGTCAGCACACAAATGATGCTCAGCCAGAGGCACATTTAGCACCAGACCCCTTTGGCCTCTGAGTGCGCTGTGTCTCAGATCTTTGGATGATTCAAAGCCCCAGGACTGCGTTTAGTCTTAGCACTTCATGTCCTGTAGTGCATTCAGGGCTCTGAGTGATGGGAGGAGATTAATTTAGATGTTTGGAGGGAAGACGACTGAGAACATGCGCTGCTCTCTTATTGTGAAATGTGACCTTTATGCAGGGAAAATCTGGGGGGCTGTGTGGCCCCTCTCCTCAATCTGCGTTGTCCTCTGGGATTAATTAACCTCATTCTTCCATTAGGCCTCTGGGAGTTGTACTTCTTAGATGGGAGGCCGCGCAGCAGACGGCATCCAGTGTTATTGTGATCAGGTAGGCCTGCCCTGGCTTTGTATGAAATATTCTCATATTTTAAATCAAGAATGTGCATTTTTAAGAGACAACAATTAGCCAAAAATGTGTTTGATGCCAGTAATGATGCGTCTGACTGGGTCTGTCTTTAGCTATTGTCCTCACACGTCTCTGTGATAAATGTCATATTCCCAAAAGAGAGGAGGCACATTTTTATTATTTTCCCGCCTCAAAATTGGCCGATTAAAGTCAATCATGTGGACGGCTCCAGAAAGCCAGAGGGTGCCAGCTCACACGGCGAGCACCGGTCCCCGCAGCCTCATCATCGCGGTCCCCCAGACGGCCCAGACGGTCCAGACGGTCCTGCTCTTCAGCAGCAGCAGCAGCAGCAGCAGCAGCAGCAGCAGCAGCAGCAGCTCGGGCTAATCTGCTTCTCAAGGCCTCCATTACGACCTGTCAGGGCATAAATTGACAGTAAATTGCCACACGTTTATTAACAGGGCGGTAAAACAGCGTCCTTAACCGCTTTGCTCTTCCCCCAATGACCAATGGGATCAATTAAGATGTGACATGAAATGATGCTGCTCCAAAACAAACTGCCTCTAACACACACACACACACACACACACACACACACACACACACACACACACACACACAGGTCTACTGCCATGTTGTTGTTTCTTGATGAGCCTCCAGACAAACGCATCTTTGCAGTCCTGAAAACGTCCTGGCTCACGCGGAGCTCTCTGCCTCTGCAATATTCCACCCTAATTACTGGAGCAAATGTGTTCAAATGGAGGCGATGCTGCTCCCTGATCCCTTCTACACTAATCAGTATGCTGAGGTATGGCTGCCAGACCATAAATTGTTGACTTAATTAAAAACCAGGACCCCTCTGTCATCTAATTACAGGGAGAAAAGGTTATTGCTTCAATGCAATTTTCCAAATATGATTCCCTCACAGTTATTAAGGGCTCAGTCGTCCTTTATTGTTTCCGATTTTTCAGTAAGGGAATGGCTCCGGTGACAGACGTAATGACTCGGGGAAAACGCTTCATCTCGATGGCGGCCTGGCACGGCCATTTGTCTAAGATAAGTGGAGCGGACAGCGCCGTGGAAATGTCACGGGAGGCATCCCATGATTGGCTCCACTTTACAGTTGTCATTAAACAGAGCAAAGGTTTCTTTTCTCCCATGTGGCACCAATGAGAAGTTTATTAATCTGTGCAGAATCGGAGGGGCCTGTGGAGGGAGAAGGCTCCCTCATGAAATCCTCTGCTTTACCTCCAGGTAAAAATGATCAACGCTGTGATCTCAGAGCAAGTGCGGGGAAAATCCGACACATTTACTGCACAGCTGCAGTGACACAGGAACGTTTGACTAAACTCAAGATTCAAGATTCAAGAGTACTTTATTGATCCCTTTAGGGGGTGTCCACCAGGGAAATTAGCAGACAGTCGCCGGTATTTTCCAGAAAGGCATGGCCAGTCAGTAACAATGGGCTCTAGCCAAGGAATTACAAGCCCAGTGGCCCTTTGTTATTGTCATCTATACTTGATTAGTCAAAGCAAACAGTTTTAATTAATGAAAAGTATCAGCCTAAACAAAGCAGTTGGAGGTGTGCTTGAAGTGGAGTTGTAGTTCATCCTCTTAAATTAGGTTTGTGGGGAATGCTGATCTTCTCGAGTCTGGTTAAAGTCCATTATTATGATCAGGATCCTCAATTTCTGCTTCCCTTTATTGGGACTTTGTTACTTCAGGGACTCACAGTTCAACACAACGTCTCTGTTGTCGGCTCCTTGGATGACGGTGAAGAGTTCCCAAAGAATGGCTTGGGGGGGCAAGAGCTTTCATCTAGCAAACATGATTGGAAAATCTTTGTTTTCTCAACTCATTAAAGAATTATTGATAAGTTCAGACCGATTCTTTGTGCTCCAACGAATCAAAAATCTCCTTCTGCATGCACACAAACAGAAAATCCCCAATCAGATTTAATAAGCACATTTGTGAGCGTGGGCTGTGCAGCGAGCGGCCGCAGCAGGCCTGTGTGCCCCGGACATTAATGCTCTGTGTCTCCCACCATAGGGTTTTCTTAATTACATTAACCAAATGCCTTCTGCAGCGTGTGTAATCTCATGGTTAACTGAACATCCCTGTAGCTGCAGACCCCTCCCTCCCCTCTGCTCATTCCTCGGTGAAATATTCATGCGGAAAAACTCCTCACTCACCCACTAAGATGCAGACAATTGGTCAGCAGCACCAGCGCAGTTTAAAGTGAATCATAATTTTGGCCTCATTTTAAATACATAAATAGAATGTGCTTTAAAAATGCCGTCTGGATCAGATGATCAAATAAGTGACGGGCTTTATTCAAGGTCAAACACCTTGACTTGACTGAAACATTCAGTAATGGGACTCTTTTAATCAAAATTCTGAATGTTTCGAAAAGAAGGATGTTAATGCACAGTTGTGATGATTTCAGAACAGAAAAACCAAATTTCTTCATATATGCACAACACGCTAATTCAAATTGACTAGGCAGTACTAATTTAAATAAATTAACTATTCATTAATTGAATAAAGATGCTAGTTGGCTTCAGGGCCCTTTCATAATCATAAACTGGGGTGTACTATTTATGCAAAACAGCAGAGTGCCATGTGCTGGCTTATTATGCTACTGATGAATGGCAAAGTACACATTTCTCCTGCCCAGAAGAGAGGATGAGGCATGGCAGCTTCAGCAAGTCGTTTCCAGGGTTTGGAGTCTGCTCGCCCACATTACAGCGCGTTGAGATGCGTCTGAGTAATGTGACTCTTCCCGAAGCCCCTCCCTGTCAGGCCTGGATGACAGACCCTCATGGCACACAATAACGCAAAGATTTCTGTTGCTTTTGTCCGTTTATTTCATCTCAAGGGGATTTGATATTTTCCCTGGAAATCCTGGATTTTAACTAGTTATATACTGTAACCTGTTAAAACATCAGATGGACAAATTTAAATATATATAAATAAATTTGTGCTGCTTATTCTAAGATGACATGCAGGTCAAGGTCAATTTAACATCCCATGGGGAAATTTGTTTTACTGCCAGCATCCAAAACAAGTCACTAGCTGCATAAAGAACACTGCAACCTAAACACCATGACACACACAAGAAAAGTCCCCTGAGAGTACGACATGAAGTCCTTTAGAAGAGACATGGAACTGGGGAGGGCTGAGCTTTCAGGTCTGTCAGGAAGAGCTGCCGATACTGAGGAAACAGCAGAAGAGTTGGGATTGGGGAGGTGTTGTGCTGCAGGTTCTGGACGTGCATCATGCTGACGTGTACAGTAGCTTCACAGAACCACCAATGGAGCCTTTATTTGGTGCCCAGCAACGCCTCCCTTCACCTGTCAGCTCAGCCACCGAACACGGATCCGGATGTGAGGATCAATTTTTTTTTTTAGTTTGTTTTCCTAAAGCACAACTTTTTCTATCTCGACAGCTGTTGTTTCTAGTTTTGAATGCGCTCGATTAAACGCAGAACGATGTAACGTAAAGCGTGAGGGTAATGCAGAGCTGTACATCAACCACGAAACACTGGGGAACACTTGTTTCAATTATAAAGGTCATTAATAATTATTTTACATGTCTAATATAATCAAAACCAGATCAACCTTTCAAAACCCTACAAACCCCCAGAATGTCTTATTTGTACAGGTTGGATTGTGTAGAACACAAATAACTATTATAGATTTAAAAATATAGTGCATTATTGAACTAAAAGACATTTCTTATTAAAAGACTCGATGGTTTGAATCAGGCCTTTAGGTCAGAGTGAAATGTTCAGCACATCTAGTAAAGGACGTTTTTTAAGCGTATTAAAAGTGAAGGAATGTGATTTGGGACCAAAGCGCGCGCGCGCTTCAGCCTGCAACGTGGCGCCTGAATCGTCCGCGAGTTACCGACATGCCGTGGACCAATGGGAGGGCTCGTGGCTGCGCGCGAGCGCGGGCCCTGCCTCGGCGGGCGCTGTGATTGGCTGCGCTGAAGGCGGCAGGAAACTTCAGTTTGGTTGCATCTTTACTCCGGAAAGAGAAGTCGTTTAACCCAAAACGGCCTCTCAGCGGACCCGAGTGCGGTTCGGGTCCTTGACACGCTGCGTTTGGACCTCCAGATAGGAGCATTAGCGTTTGGAGCTAAAGTAGCTGTTAGCCGCCCGCTTCTTGTGTGTGGTGGAGTCACGGGGCCTCTCCGAGGACAGGATGGACGTCTTGGGCTTCATATGTGCCGTGTTCCTGGGCACCGTCGTGCTCCACGCGAAACCCACCGTAAGGAAAGATCGAGTTCTTTATCAGGACCCAGAACTGTTGAGACAGGCGACGAACGAGGAGAACAACAGCTTCCAGTACGACCACGAGGTCTTTCTGGGCAAAGAGGAGTCCAAAACATTCGATCAGCTGAGCCCCGAGGAGAGCAAGGACAGGCTGAGGTAAGACCCACCGAGCTGGACGGAACCGAGCTTGAGCTGTGCACATCAGCGCGCTCCAGGGCTCAACTCACGTGCACTGCGGTGCGTGCAACCCTTCTATGATCAACACAGCCTCGTGTGTTGATCATAGATCGGCTTTAATGAGGAAGCTGTAGGTGATGAGGAGTTGTGTGGCAGTAGCCGTGCGGGATGGAGGCCCGTCCCACCACCCTGGAGATGGTGCGGATGACATGTTCTAACCCTAAACCGGTGGGAGGAACCCTGGAGCATCACAACGTGGCAGCCAAGGTCCAAGAACCCCCACAGGCACGCTGCTCTTTCAGGAGCTTTCCTCTGCCCCCCCCCACCAAATGTGCAAGTCCAAAAAGTACACGTTGTCTTACACGTATTACGCTTAAAAAATTATCCAGTTTGCAGACGTTAATCTCATTTTAGTTGAAACGTTGTCAGTTTGTCAGATTTAAGCCAGGAAGTTGCAAAAAAAGTTTGATTTTTGTGGTTTTTTGCTGCCCTTTGAGTGAGTGAGGCGGTAACTAATGCCCTAACCATAACCCTAGCCCATCTAACTATACGCCAGGAAAAAAATCAAAGCCAGTGAATGATATTTTAGGGTTTCTAAAACCCGTCTTGTCTTCTCCACCAGACCCTCATCCCAGCTTTGGTTCCTCAGAGTGTGAATATCATTTAAAAGGAGCCTTTCTCCTCCTGCATCGTCAGTGCTCCGTCCACTGGTTCACGTGCGCTTCAGAAGCATCAGTTACTGGAAAAGGGGTCGAGTTTGTGCTGATTGACCAAATATGTTGTTGTTGCAGAGGAGGCAATAGATTTTCAACATGTTGTGCAGCCCTAATATATTATTTACATCTCACACACACACACACACACATATATTATTTACATCTCACACACACACACACACGTATATATTTATGTTTTAAAAAAATCCCATCTTGCCTATATTTGCTCTCTCAATAGTATGTACACGGTAAAGCGTACCGATGGAAACTCTATTTCCTGTTTATTTGTTGTGGTTTGAAGGTAATATCTCATCCTTATTCTAATGTCTCTCAGTAAAATTGTAGATCGGATCGACGGCGATGGGAACAGCTACATCACCACGGACGAGTTAAAAGCGTGGATAAAGCGCGTGCAGAAGCGTTACGTGTATGAGAACGTGGCGAAGGTGTGGGCCGATTACGACCTCAACAAGGACAACAAGATCTCGTGGGAGGAGTACAAGCAGGCCACGTATGGATACTACCTCTGTGAGTACACCGCCTCAACGCTACTATGGATGAAAACGCCATTAGTGACGCCCACGTTCCGTCTCAGCTAACCCGGAGGAGTTCGACGAAACCACCGACCAGTTCAGCTTCAAGAAGATGCTCCCTCGTGACGAGAGGCGGTTTAAGAGGGCCGACTTGGACGGGGACTCGGCAGCGAACAGAGAGGAGTTCACCTCCTTCCTCCACCCCGAGGAGTTCGAACACATGAAGGATATTGTGGTTCTGGTAAGCCCGTGTGACGAAGCGCTCCCGCCGGCTGTGTGGGGCGGTTAGGGTTCTGATGCTATAGGCTGTAAAATGTCTTCACGCCACGTTTTACTGGAACAGATTTTAAATACATTGTATTTTAGTAACTCCTCAATTAAACTTTAATTCAACCAGGAAATAATTGACTTTCCATATTTTTGGAACATGTCCAGTGGGACAAGACCGGATGTCCCATTTAAGGTTCAATCTTTAAATATAAATTTGGCTTTATGGGAGCGTTGCGTGGCAAATGTTAGCAGCGCTGCACTATGCCGCTCCGTTCATTAAAGTTGTACTACCCATTTGACAAAGTTAATAATTCATCTGATTTTTCTGTCACCAAGTGTTACCAAAGAACCATCTTCACTGATTGTTGTGAACCTGGTTGGAGCTGATAAAAGGCTCTTCTACAGTGGTCGGGGCTGTTTGGGAGACAGAGGGACTTTATGTCATAAGTAGTCACCACCTAACGACACCACCTGACCACACGGAAGCTGCATCTCATCATATGTGCTCCTTTACATTCCTTCTACATCTTAAGGTGTTGGGAGTCTGAATTGGACTCTGGTCTATTTTAGAACTTACAGAACCAACCAACCAGCCCCTATTTGAAGTCTGAACTTGTAAGTAATGAAGTCATCATAAAAGTCCTCCAGCTTTAATGTGACCTTCATGCAGCCGTCCTGGTAGAGCAGGAATGTTTCTAATAATGATCAACATGCCTGCGGCTCTTCTATGATGGATGGGTGGATGGATGGATGGATGGATGGATGGATGATGGATGGATGGATGGGTGGATGGATGGGTGGATGGATGATGGATGGATGATGGATGGATGGGTGGATGGATGGATGATGGATGGGTGGATGATGATCTCACTACTGAGCTAAAGGACTGGCGGAGCTTCTTTCAGCACCCATTAATCATTCAGGAGGGTTCCGAGCCTCCACCTGCAGGAAAGCATGCATGCCCTGATTTGAGTCTGTGTAGCTGCGTGCGTCTTATGCCCAGATGCATTGCAATTACCCTACATGCACTGAATACGTGTGTGGATAATGATCAGCTCACACGGCAGGCCTTTACTCAACAGTTTAGTTCGCTCCACACTCTGTCACATCGGCCACCAGCTCCCTCTGCTCAGCGTTCCCCCACAGAGCGTGACTGTCGAGGGGCTTCTGCCTGGGAACTGACCCTCAGCTCTTCATACCTGCCTGAGGCCAAACGCTGGTGTCAACCTTTGACTGTCTCTCCAACACAGGAAACCCTGGAGGACATTGACAAGAACAGCGACGGACACGTGGATGAGGACGAATATATTGGTGAGAAGTTCCCAAAAACAGAGGCCAGGGGATGGCGACAGACAGACGTCAGTAGCAGAAGCTGTCAGTAGCAGAAGCTGTCAGTAGCAGAAGCTGTCAGTAGCAGAAGCTGTCAGTAGCAGAAGCTGTCAGTAGCAGAAGCTGTCAGTAGCAGAAGCTGTCAGTAGCAGAAGCTGTCAGTAGCAGAAGCTGTCAGTAGCAGAAGCTGTCAGTAGGCTGTGGATGGTCGTCGTGGCTGTTAAAGGAAGATAAAGTCTGGATGTTGAACTGTGTTTTAAATCAAACCTAATTTCACTTTTATTGTTTTTACCTTCCCACACCTGCAGCTGACATGTTTGCTCATGAGGACAGGGGTCCCGAACCGGAGTGGGTCAAGACCGAGAGGGAGCAGTTCTCCGACTTCAGAGACCTGAACAAAGACGGCAAGATGGACTTGGATGAAATCCGCCACTGGATCATGCCGCAGGACTACGACCACGCCCAGGCCGAGGCCCGACACCTGGTGTACGAGTCGGACAAGGACAAGGTGCAGTGATCCGGCAGCATCGTGTCTGGTTCTGCTGTGGCTCACCACGCGGATTATCTAAACCTTCTTACATTTTCAGGACCAAATGCTGACTAAAGAGGAGATCCTTGACAACTGGAACATGTTTGTTGGGAGCCAGGCCACCAACTACGGTGAAGACCTCACCAGGAACCACGACGAGCTCTGAGCTGTGTGTGTGTGTGTGTGTGTGTGTGTGTGTGTGTGTGTGTGTGTGTGTGTGTGTGTGTGTGTGACCAGTGCTGGAGACGAGAGCTGTGGGGGTCTGCCCCCCCCAGGAACACTAAAGGGAGCCCGAGCCCTGACCACCTCTCCATTAACGGTGCCTTGCTTCACCGCCTCAGAAAGGTGTATTTGAATAAACCTGTAAATGACGAGTCCTTTCATCGGGGCCCGTTTGGGTCGGCAGCATCAGCCAGATGGGAACATCGGCCCAGTCCTTCAGAACAATGACACTATTGATGTTTCCTGCCAACAGCTCAATGTTTTAAAGTGAATATTTCTGTCTCTGCTTCAAACTTGGACTCGGATGTATTTATTGAAGTTCTGCTCAGCAGGACGTTTTATGGCCACTGAAGAGGCCAGAACATCCAACCTTCTTGAGTGTCACTTGCAAGGAGGAGTTTCCTCCTCTTTCCCACCGTTCTTGTTTTTTTGTTGCATCAATCGAGCGGTGACTTTTTTAATGTTTCTTTTGCTGTATCGGCCTTTTTAGACTCGTATTTCATTATTGTTTCAGTTTTCTGCCTGGAACTTTGCTGAATAAGCAAATCTTCAGGACTTTATTGAATAACACTTTAATAACTGTTGTTAAACGTGGAATCTGAGGATTTTACTGGCGTCTTTGTGGGTTGAAAACAGTTGCGAATGGATCCAACATGCGAGTGCATGGAAATGGCTTCAGCTCTCATCAGCCTTTATCCAACCTTCCTGGGTTTGGGGTTTGGATTTTTTTAGAACAAAGTTGCAAAGTTCCATTTTGCAGCACCAGTGCACCCAAGAGTTCAGTCCAGGTCCGAGCCGATGGCCATGGGGAGACGGGCAGTTCCGTGACGACGTGTGCATGTGCTCAGCAGAGACGTGGCCACCCGACCTCTCCCTCTGCCTGCTCACGTGCAACATGGATCAATGTGTGCCAGTTAATGGGGGGGGGGCTCATTAGGAACGAGGCATGGAGCAACGCGCTGATGGTGGCGCTGTTTTAGGGTTCTGCTGGATTGTGGGTTCCATCTGAAGACCAAGAGCTTGATTTGAAGAGACGCAGAAGTGGACTTTTCCATTTGGGTTTTTGGGAGGGTCCTTTGTTTCTTCCATTTTCACAGTATTCATCGCTGTCACATAACATAACTGAGACTTTGGTTCCTAAATCCTGGCATTGCTCCAGTTCCACAGCAGCGTCCAAAACCCAGATTTCTCTGTCTTTTCAGACAAACTGCTCACTGTCGCAGCATCGTTCCCAGGGGAGGGGCCTCCTGTAGTGGGACTTGAGCTTTTTCCAAATCATTTCCAGCCATTCTGATAGCCATTAGATAATAATAGCCGCTCTATTGCCTTGCTAAATAGCGTGGGGTCAGTGTTGAGTCACACATTTGAATAATTGGGAGGCCTTAAACACTAAGCGGCTTAATGTACTTCCTGCAAATGGCGTATGAGGTTTGTCATGTGTCAGGGTGCATCTGCGTGTCTGGACCAGCGCGTGGTCGAGGTGGACGGCTGCGTAGCGCAGAGACGCAGGAAGGACCAAATGTGCGTTTGCCTCGGCGAGACGAGGGCTCACGCCACGGCGGGGCCCTTCCTCGCGGTCATGATAAACAGGCTGCTCCTCCGGTCTATGATGGGTGGGTCATCATTCACACTGGGGGAGCGTGTTCAGTAATGCCTTCAGACAGGCCTCATATGAGTGTCTGCGTGGATCAGCCGCTCTCCGCTGATAGTAATGAGCCCGTGGGGTGGGGGGGGGGGGTCAGAAACAGTCCCCATCCAGTATTATTTTCACTTAGTCCTGTCCACTTGCAGTCTTTTAGAGTGCGCTTGTTAAGTTTGTGTCTCACCCATTAGCAGATGAAAATGACTGCTCCGGATGCACCCCTCCCCCCTCAACTTGCCCCTTTTTCTGACTCCTACCATCAGGATGCCCCATTTTTTATCCAAACATGTCCGCTCTCCCTCATCTTTGTCTTTTAACTCTGGTGTTTGTTCCCTCCGCCCCAGGGAGCGTGTAGCCCAGGGTGTTTGTCTGGAACGGTCTTTAGGACATCTGACCCGTCCTCTGCTCCAGCTTTCATAACAGCCCGTTATATAAGAATGTGCAGAACAGGAAATATGAAGTCTATGAAGAGTTCCATTCATTATCGAGCTGTTGTTAGCGATTATATTTCATTTTATAAATGGATGAGAGCTTTAAAATGAATCTTGAACTTTGTTGTGACGTTCCCAGAACAAACATTTAGTGTTACAGCCCAAACTGGTGAAAACCAAAAGAATACTGTGACTCATCTTCAGATTATCGTGCATTATTATCCATTTCTGGGATCTGCCTGTCTTTTACACTTTACCAATTAGAATGAAGTCTGGCACCTTTCAGAGGGCTGAGCTTCAAATAAACCTTGTATCTATGGTCAGAAGAACCTGGGACAGAAGGGTCCCGCTGGTTGACTGAAAGTGATGGAGCGGCCCCCTCAGGGTCCAGATCTCAATCCCATCAAGCAAATTTGGGGAGTTAAAGGTGGAAATACCAAATATTCCAGTCTTTGTTTTAGCCTGCCTCTGATTTCATGAACGTTATGATATGAGATAATATTTTGAGAGCCAAAATAGCTCAATCAATATTTAGGAGCCTATAGCAAAATAGGCTCTTAAATATGAAACTAATATCATATAACATGTTGTAGCAACACTATAAAAGTGATTAAAATCTTCACTAAGGCTAAATTGCCCAGCCTTTCTGGATTTTGACTTAATAATTAGAGCTTTAGCATGGTGAATGCTGACCTTTGACCCCATTTTACCCGTTTTATTTTCTGTGTTGTGAGCTTTTAAGACCACCCCCGCTGTTGTGTGGTTCTGTATGCGTGTCAAGTGAATGTAGGCGAACTCAGCGCCGTGCGTGTTTCTGCTGCTGGACAATGGAGCTGGAAGGAATCCGTCAATCTTTCAGGTCCGACCCGAGAACCTTCAGCGGTCTCTGCAGAGTTCTACTCCCCCTGGTGGCGGCGCTGCAGACTGACGCCAAATCCTCCTGATTTTATGTGCACATCAATCCACGACAGATAGGGGATCGGCCGTTAATGACTACACAATCAGAGAGGAGCCTTTAAAGAGCCATACATTTCAATTTAAGACCCATAAACCTAGTGAGTTGGGGCCTGATTGAAAGTGCCTCTGGAGTAATGGAAGACCTTTGAACCCTGTTTCTGGATGACACAAAGTCAGGATGGAATAGCTTTTATGTGGCTACTGTAGCCACCCAGTCATGCTGACAGGCCTCTGCACATCATCCTGCAATGAAACTTCTTAAGTTCCAATTAAAACAGGTGCAGTAACTTTGTTTGGGCTTTCAGGTTCCTTCAAAATGTCTCTCTCTTTCCTCTGAGCCTTTCTCTCGCTCGTCCCAGCATCTGTAAACCTCTGGAATGGAGAGAGGAGGGAGCGGGGGCCCTCTTTCATCCCCCCTTCCCCATCCCACTGTTCCTCGGGGGTTTGTAGGGTTTGTGATCTTGTGTCTCACATGACAGAGATATGTCTAATCCTGTTAGGCATTAATATCTTACACTGGAACAGAGGAGACAGCAGGAGGGAGGGATGAAAGAAGGGATGATAGAGGGAAGTGGGGAATAGTTTAAAAGCTCCCTCATTTTCTGCCCCATTTTTTTTTTTTTTTTGAGGATACATCCATGTGTGTTTATGTTTGTCCCTGTGTAATCTCGTGGGATCTCCCCGGCTGCTGCCAGCATGTCACACAGACTCCTCTCAAGGTGTTTTCCCCTCGCTGTCTTTGTGTATCTGCTGCAACTCTGCTCCGCGAGTGTGAAAGTTTACCCTCTAGGCCCAATCTGAGCTCCAGGCCCCACAAGGCCTCTGCGGTCCCAGAGCTCCTACACGCTGGAGCCCCTCAGGCTCCCGTCTTTACCACAGGGAATAACACCGAAGAACCCTTCAGCCCTTCAGCAGCTTTGCACAGGAGAGCTCGCCCGAGTGGGGGGGGGGGGGGGGGGGGGGGGGGGGGGGTTGTCTGGGAATAGAAGAGGCAACATGCTTCACTTCACATGCAAACTATTGCTGACAGCGCCTCCTGTTGGTCCACCATTGTTTTTACATGTGGGACCTTCTCGTAACCCCTGTTGAGGCTCTTCTCTTGGGCCTTGACCTTGTTAACAATCCCTTGGGGTCCAGTGAGGCTTCTGTGTGCTACATGTGCACTGACCTTTTGTACTCCCAGAGGTTGAATAATGTCTTTTTGGCCCACAGCAGGAGCTGTGCAGCAAAGCTCCTGGGAATGAGCTGTTGGGAATATTGAAAAATAATGTTAGTCCTGATCAGACTGACATGTAATATGTCCTCCAACATAGACTGCAAATAAAGATGGACTACCTGAGAACTCCTCCCCAACGAGGCTAGCATGCCGATGGCCCTCTTGTGGCAGGCTGCAGTAATATCACACCTCCACCTTTTGATTTAGGCAGGACTCCTCAAATCAATTGTGATTATTTCTGTCATTAATTCTATAACAGCTGGTGTTTGTTGATGGGTTCAGATGAACTACTGCAGTCTTACCTACTATTCTTCTTCAGTAGGGGGTGCTGGAGTCTATCCCAGCAGTCACTGGGTGGGAGGCAGGCAGACACTCTGGTCAGGTCACCGTCCAGCAGAGGACACACACACACACACACACACCCAGACCCAGGAAACTGCGAGTGTCTACTGCACCACAGTACTGCTCCACATTCCTCATGTAGATTGTCCTAAAAACCAAGCCAGCTATGAACTGCAGCGGCCTGTTAGCCTCGCTAATTGTGCCGACTGGCTGCAGATGACATCACCACCATGCAACGATGAGCATTAGTGAAAAAGTAGTTCCTCCATCTGCCAGTGATTGTCACTGTAGCGCTTAAAGCATGGATGTAAAAAGGGCTTTGAATTATGCTTATTTACAGGCTTTTCACGCCGCCTGTGAGAGCAGGGCCTCACATTTTTGGCGGGCCGCGCATGGAAATGGAGGCTGTGAAGCTAGCACGCCTGCTGTCCTACAGATGTCTGGAGCTTCGAGCTACCAGGTGTACGTCACCTGAGATTACGCACGCTGACACCCCTTCAAGGCAAACAGCCAGGCAGTACAGCTGAGGGGGCATCTGGTGGCATGTGCACACGCAGTCATGCATTGAGATGGTTGCTAAGAAAGTTGGCAGACATCAGATTTTCCACCTCCAACCAGAGCCTCAACTGAAGGGATCCGGTGGATCGCCGAAGTGTCTGTAGTGATGATGATGATGATGATGATGATGATCCGGAATGAGTAAAATGCTCAACTGTCCCTCTGATCTTCTGATCTTCCTGCAGAGCGAGAACACAGCGAAGCCCTTGTTAATCAACGCGCGTTGGATTAAAAAGCAGGAAAAAAGGGACATCACAGAGATTGTTTGCAACCATTCAGTGGAAAAGAACCACGGCTTCACATGAGTGACCTGTGACCCCGAAACAGCAGAGCGGCATTTTAATCTTTCTGCTCATCTAAGATCTCCTGAGTGGAGACATGAAAAGTGAACAGATGTGTGTGCAAGTGCTGCACGCACTGGGGGGGCCAACAGATAAATGCGCTGTCCATGGATGAACATGCAGCCAGCAGCTAAATACAGCACATACCGCACGTGTGTGTGCATGTTTACATCGCTTCTCCAGGTATGTGACATCATCAGCCCGCAGAGTCATGCAGCAGCTCCCACACGCACACACACACACACACAGGGTTATATTTTATTAAAATACCTGCTTCACATGATTTGTCACCCTCCAAACATTAGATGTGAACACAATCTGACCTATAACTTAATCCACCAGTTGTGTTGCTGATGTGCCAGCGCGTCTGTTGATCATTGTCTGTTGATCATTGTCCTTTGATATTATTATTTCTTCATTTATTTTTCATGTTTATTGTGTGACGTCTCCATGTAGACTCATCTGCAGGGATAAAAAGACTTAGACTGCCCCCTTGTGCCTCAGCTGTGCATGCTTGTGTGTTCTTGCAAATGCTATATTGTGGACCAAAACACTTGTTTCACTAGCAACGTGAGGACATTTTGACTAGTCCTCTTCAACTTCAAAGATCTGATTGAGGGTTAACACTTGTTTTAAAGTTAGAATTTGGGATAAAGTAAGAGCAGGACTTACATGTTGAGTTGTGATGGGTAGGTCAAGGGTAAGGGTTAGAGGTTAGAGGTTAGGGTTAGGCTGGGGTGAGGCCTTACTTGAGATTTTTGTTAGGACTTTAGTTGAGCTGTACAAAAGAAAATAAAGCCGTCCGTGCAGGCGTGAGTGGTCAGTAGAGCCTGCTGACACTAAGCTATGTGTCTTTTTAAAGGAGATTTATCAAGCGCCAGATGTTCCTAGTTACAAAGATGTGTGTCAGAGATTTAGTAGGGTGAGACCTGCACCCTGTCAGAGTCCGGGTGAGGTGCTGCTTCACTGTCTGACACACACCCCCCCCCCTCACCACCACCACCATTTGTTTTTGGCCTCTTAACCTGGCAAGTCCAGCACATCTTGCCCTCACACACAGGCGACACTCTCAAGGACAAAGTGAATCATTTTATAAACTTACAAACAGCATTAATACAGAACAAATGTCTAGAGGTGAGGAAGTGCACCAAATACTGTATATACAAAGCAATTTGGCGAGTTTGGCGTATACTGCAGGGATATTCTTTGTTCAAACGAAGAGCCGGAGGAGGAAATGTTCATATCCTAAATCCAGTTTACATTACTAGCACAGTTATTATTTTTCAAAGTGAAACTATTATTTTACAACACAAAGAAACCAGTGCAAGTGTAATCCAATATACAAATGGTGTACCAACATTTTCCTGCTCACACGCACACACACACACACACCCACACAGACACACACGATTCCTCTTTTTGGCTCAGAATGACCGTGAAGGTCTCGATGATCATTAGAGTCTCTCGGTGGCTGCTGCTCACCACCTTGGCAGGTTTGGCAGAGCACCATAACGGCTGACCAGGCTCCAGCACCTTCCTCCTCCTCCTCCTCCTCCTCCTCCTCCTGATGCTCAGATGGCAGGCTGCAGCTTGGTCAGGTTCCTCTGGTGCATGCTGTGGTGGCGCGTCAGCTCGTCGGAGCGGGCAAACTTCTTCTGACAGTTGGACCAACGGCAGATAAAAGGCTTCTCGCCTGACGAGGAGGCGATTGGTGAAAAACAGATTGTTTTTGCTTTAGAGTGATTTCAGCTCCAGTTTCCATTAAATGAAGCAAAAACAAGCTTATAAAATAACAACAAGCTGATAATGGAGAAGTAGGAAATAAAGGTACGCACTTGGTTTACCTGTATGAGTCCGAGTGTGCGTCTTAAGGTGGTCGGAGCGTGCAAACCTTCTCTGACACGTCTCACACTCAAAGGACTTCACTCCTACACACAGATGTGGGACAGGACAGATGTGGTGGAGGTTTCACAGATTCAAAAGATTGAAACAGAATTCATGCAATATGCAGAGGCCGTGGTTCATGTTGGACACATCTGATAAAATGGACACTTCTATATTTACTGTAGTTAAAGATCATCGCCGTGTGTGTGTGTCTCTGTTATGAGTTATTGTGCAATTAACGCAGCTTTGTTTTAACCAGAGACGCTGATGAAATCCATTTAAGAAGAAGGGAACTGAAAGTCGGAGCCAGAGTCACAGATGTTGCACGAACATCCATCCATCTTTGATCTGTCACTACTTTATCTTGTGCAGGAGTGCTGGAGACCGTCCCGGCTGACAGGGGTTCACCAGGACGGCTCTCGGGTTCATTAGAGCACCAGAGTCCAGCAGCCCAACACAACTGGGATGTGTGCGTTATAATTCTGTTTAAGAACCTGCCTCCACGCCTGCCGGGACGCCTCCCTGCAGAAGCTGCCGTACCTGTGTGTCGAAGCTGGTGGCGCTTTAGCTGGTCCGAGCGGGAGAATCTGCGGCCACATTCTGTGACGTCACACTGGTACGGCTTCTCTCCTGCGAGACAAATAAATGAGTAAAAAACCTTTGAGGCGTCAGAGGGCGACTTTGTGTGGGACCCCCAAGTGCCGCGTCATTTCACCTGTGTGTTTGCGGCCGTGCATCTGAAGATGGGACAGTTTGAAGTATTTCTTGCTGCAGCCAGGGTAGGCACACACAAACGGGCGCTTTTCTGTGGTGTCCGATGACTTCACCACTGGGGGAGCGATACTGGAGACCCGACAAACATCCTGGGGACCGCAGGGGACGACACAGTTCAACGTGTGCATTTATTGACTGTAAGCGTGTTGATGCAGTTGTGCGTTGACTTTGACCTGAATTCCTCTGAAGACGCTGTGTGCGTGTATGTGGTACTGGGCGCTGACCAGGACAGGAGGTGGGGGAGCTATTGGTTCAGTCTCAAAGCTGCTCGTGTGCCCACTGTGGAACGAGAAGCATTTATACACGGTTACCAACACTGCACAAGAGAATTTTCTTTATTTAGGCGAATGATAAAGAAATGGGACCCGTCGTATTAAAACAGTGAAATGGTCACTCCTAAACGTGAAGGGCTGTTCCCTGACGTGCACGCTCCCTATCAGTCGAAACTGAAGGACGCAGCATTTTGGTTTTTTAGAAATAAACCAGAAAACCCACCTCTTCATGGAAGACGCCAGGGTGTTCATTTGATTCCAGGTTACACAGTCCAGCTGGGATGCCATTTGGTACAGGTTATCACTGAGCAAAACATGAGCAGCTGCTTAGAAATGTGTTTTTATCTAAACATTCCAAATAATGTGAAGGAAAGACAGTTTGGGCCCCAAAAAGACCATTTGAGTCCACGTTCTACATGAATTCATCACCTTGTGACCCCACATATGTAGAAATACACACACACACACACACACACACACACACACACACACACACACACACACAGCGAGAGATGAGGTTTTGCACGCTGCGAGGGTGAGGCCTCCGTGCCTGGCACAGCGTGCACCACTGCATGACATCACTCTGTCCTCAGCATCATTAAAGACAGGAACCAGTTTTAGGGGAATTCTGGAAGGCTTTTCCTGAGAAGTCCTTGAGGGAAGGATGGAGATGGCTCGCTAATCAGCTCTGAACTATGTTAAACTGTGGAAACATGCGCTGCTATCTGACATGCGTTCCCTGTGTGTGTGTGTGTGTGTGTGTGTGTGTGCGTGCGCGCGTGTGAGCTTGAGCATTTCCAGCTCCTGACATAAGCTGTAACAACTGCAGTCTTATCAAGTTCCAGTATTTGGGTTGCACATGTTCCTCTTCTCCCTCCATCGCAGGGCAACATTCAAAGAATTTGATCTTGTTTCACCCTTCGCGATGTTTTTGCATGAAAATGAAAACAAGGTGCAAACGGAGGTTAGAAGAAGTTATTTCTCAGGCCGTTTTGACCCAACCCTCTGCTCCACGGCCACAGAACTCGTCTCTTTTTCATTTATTTCCTCATTTTTTCGGGGCTGGCTCGTCGCCCCTGAATCACTGTTGGGCAGCACTAAACCTGATATTCTAAATTCTAACTGTCCATTTAGAACCTATAGCCTTGTGTGGCAACAGTGTGTGAGTGAAAATGCAACTCTTCAAAGACTTTTCTCCTTTACCTGCTGTAGTTTCTCAGCAGCAGGGCCTGGCTGCTCGGACACGATTCGGGAGGATTATGGCAGCCAAACATGGCCGACGGGGCTGGGAACTGCTGCTCAACTGGATATGAACAAAGGACACTTGGAAATATATTTGCAATAACATTTGGTTAAAGCAGAAATCAGCTCGGTTCTGAGAGGTTTTGACTGAATGTTTTAATACGTCTGGTTCCATCAGCATCATTTCAACATTTGAGCCTAATATCGTTTCATGTGAGAGAGTCTCTCATCCTCTCAGAGAACAAACAGAGTGTCTCCAGACGCTTTGTGTCATTCTGCTCGTCACATAAAGTTAATTCCTCGCGTTATCGCCTCCGCTCATCAACCGCGTGTTTATCTGTGCTCACGTGCACGAACGCGTCTGCTGACAGAAGTGGGGAGAAATGAAAGAAGACATAATAGCGGCTCTGCTGTGACGTGACACAGTGATGGATTACTTATATATAACCTTGCTGTGACATGACAGTCTCCCCCAGGTCTGCAATTGAATTCAGTGAAAGCAGGCGTGGACGTGCACTCGTACCTATGTTGTTTGGCGGTGACAGCGTGTCCTCGTGCTTGAATGGCAGGCTGGAGAACTGGGGCGGGTGGTGAGATGGAGTGTGGCCATAATTGGGGTTGTTGTCTAAGCTCGCCGCTCCGTAACCTGACAAGAGAGACGCAGAGCAAGAAGCAAACGTTATAAAGACTTTATTTTCCTGCAGGAGTCATCAAAGTGCCATTTTCAAAGTCTCCAGCGTCTGATGACTGCGGTGCGATTTGAATCTCTGGCAGCTCTCGAAAAAATGCATTTCAATAGCAAATCCTCTTTTATCTTCCCATCAGTTGTGTTTGCAACTAGAGCGTCGACACATGAGAAGGTTCTCGGAGAACGAGTGGGTTTGTTTTTGCATCAACCCAGCCTTGTTTTATTTAAGAAAATATAGGCAAAGATGGACAAATAATGCAAAAACGGTGTCTCATAGGTCACAGGCTGCCTTTCAGAGAGCCTGAAGCGCTTCTGTAAAAAGTGCCTTAAATCCTGGACTCACCACCCAACGCAGACATCCCAGTTCATCCGAGAGACGGGATCGAAACTCCAAGACTGAACTGGATGTAATCTACAAACGGACTACGTGTGTGATTTGTCTATATTAGCTAGAAAAGACTCTTTGAGTCAGTGTGATAGTAGAGTAGCAACAACGGCCGTTCCACCGTTCTTCTAAATCTGCTGCTTTCCGACCACTTTAGGTGTCAACATGACGGCGGAACGTCTCCAAAATCTGCATCGTCCACCAGCACCGGTTGGAGCCTTGAAAATCGGGCCTCGAGCCTGATTTTAGTGCTCATAGCTGTCAGGTTTTCTCATCATTTGTAATGGGAAAAGTGCACAGACAACAAAGCTAAATTGTCAATAATCCGTAAAGCTTTATGGTTTCTGGTCGTTGAGTGTTCTTTAACTGGTTTCTGATGTTATCACTAGTTTCCTGCGTCATTGGAAAATCCCGGCACGGGTCAACAGCCGCTGATCCAAGACATCTCTGGAATATGAATGTAGTTTAAGTTAATTCTTCCCCTGCCTCTTCATTACTCAGATTATTGACTTGAAAAGAACATTTCAGCTGTATTACTGTTGATTGTGTTTTATGTTCTGTAACCAGCAGCTTCTTTTAACCTTAAACTTTGTGATATTACAAATAAAATAATACTATAATAAAATAGTATTAAGGTGTGTTTGTGCTTAAAAAAGCGAAAACTCCTAAATCTATGAATATAAAGATAATAATTATTCCGTTTTCCCATCAAGAGTTCCTCAGCATTTACAGTTTCAATAACTGCAAATCCGATGGAACAATAGTGCCGTAAAGACCAATGAAAGCTGCTGATGTGCTCGGTTGGTCACATTAGTCCTGATATCGCCAGAGCAGTTGTAGCTACACAGCCGCTCCAAATCAAACCAGGCTTTTCTCCAGAAATGGCCAGTAAACGCCAGGGAGGATCTTTAGCAGGGAGCTGTCAAGCCTGGTTCTGAGGTGGGACAGAATGACCCTGCTGAGCACAAAACATCCTGCTCAGACACAACACCGGCCAGCTCTGAACAGGTCCCATCCATCCTTTCACACAGGAAAAACACAAACTAAAGTTGTATTTTAACTCGAGAGCGAAGGCAAAGGTGAGATACGGTGGGGGGGTGGGATAACGTACCCTGGTTCCTTGGTGGAGGTGGACTGTCCATACAGCTGGGCAAGCAGGTTCCATTGGGAAACATCCTGGGCTGACCTGCTGGCGGCTCCCCAAAGGCCCCCACGCGACAGGGGCCTGGGCCCGTGAACTGGCCTGAGAAGTGCAACGTGAAGGCCCCGAGTCCACAGTGAGGGTCATCGACTGGGTCACTGCTCCCCCAGCTGGGTTCCTGCTTGATGAGGGAGTGATGGGAAGACAGGGTGCTGTAAGGAGAGCTAGGGTGGAGGTCCAGCAGCTGGGTCCACTGGCCGCCACCGACAGACATTCCACAACCACTGCCAGCTCCCGGTATGGAGGAGACGGGAGGAGCCGGGGGTAAAAGGGTCAGATCTCGGACATCCGTCCCCATCGACATAGCGGCGCACGGCTCAGTCAGCATCGGTGAAGGCTGAGAGATACGGTCCAAACCAAGGAGGGTGGTATTCCAGTTCAAAAAGAAGAGACTCAAGTCACAACCTGGCACAGCTGATGGAGCACACGTCTGCAAAAGACATCAGGGGTCACAGAACAGCGCCCGAGCCATCTTCCCAACAGAGATCGAATCAGTTGTCCACAGTCGTCACACGGAGGAGCGACTCCAAATCCCTCTGCCTCTATAATGCCTGACGTTCTACACTCTCCTGATGGCTCAAATAGAGTGTAACTCACTGGACAGGGGGAGGAGCAAGGGAGGCTGAGAAGAAGATGACCTGTACTTCTGAGGAGATTTCAACCAGCCCTTTTTTTATTTTAAGTCTCCCTTCTAGTGGTAGAGAGGTGTTGGTTTCCTAAAAATGATGGACAGTGTTGAAGGAAGTGTGCCAATGATCTCACTGCTGACTGCACAAATTGGGATAAATCGTAAAAAGCTTAAGGATTCTTCAGTTATATTCTCTGTTATTACCAGATATTCAAAACTTCATGAAACATTAAGATCATTTGACAGAAACGATTCGTAATTAACAAATGTGTACAAATAAAGTTGAAGAGAAATGCAAAAAAAGATAAAGTGGGCAGATGATGAGCTTTGAATTGTCCTATTTTGGAAAACGTTCTGTTTTTCCAAACGCAGCTCACATAAACTCTATGGCCTTGGAGAAAAGCCACATCACACGAAAGGATAATTATTTATTAGTTGGGGAGAGGAGCTCTGTGTGTGTGTGTGTGTGTGTGTGTGTGTGTGTGTGTGTGTGTGTGTGTGTGTGTGTGTGTGTGTGTGGTTCTGTGTGTTTGAGCACTTAGGAGAGATGGAGGTGTTGACCCTAACTCAGGCTCCGTTCACTGTGGAGCTCTGCAGGAATGCAGTGACTTGGAATATGTCTCAATAAAATTCCGGACAGCTGCTGTGGATCTTTGAACGTTATTGTACTTGTCAGATCAGCAGTCGGCTCCTTCCCATTTTTTAAGACTTGCAACTGTGGCTCTTTTGAAAATCACATTGAAATACTCTGCGACCAACAGGGCAGCTTAACATTTGCTGGGCGACAGAGAGAAATCCAAGAAAAAGTTCAGTTGGAATGGTCACGAACACGCCTGTTTCTGTGACCATTTTAGTTACCAGCAAAAAGAGGGGCAACAAAAGCACTTTGATTGTATTAAATCTAAAAAGAGCTCCAGATTTTCTGATGCCTTTCCGGTCACCCCTGGCTGACAGTGACTGCTCCTCCCTCGGGTCATCTGTTTCACAAAAACATTTTTCTTTATGATGTCATAGGCTGATTTACACAACTCAGAAGTCCACAGTAAATTGGAGATGGAGCTCAGCAGAAGAGGTGAAGTTTCAGTCAGTTCCTGTCGTCACCATCTGGAATATGAGTCACAGGGTTCCAGCTCACGTCTTGACCCCCCAGTGGCCTTAAAGCAAAGAGGTGGTTGGATGTAGGAGGGGCACGGGGAAGGGGGGCAATTAAAAGTGAAGATTGATACAAATGTGCAGAAAGAGAGGGACTGAGAGGGTGAAATCACCTAAAAATGGCTGATGTCCACTGGTGTTCCTGCTGTCAGGCCCGTCTTGGCAGGAAAGTGTCACTCTTGTTCATGTGTTCATGTGCAGCGAAGCTGGTCAGTCTGGGTCCACTTCAACGGGACATGGTCAAGCTTTAAGACAAATTCCAAAAATGGGCCCAAAATCGGTCCTCGCTCTGATTCTCGATGCTTTTATTTGCTCATAAATAAATCTAATTGTGGGCCTTGTCCCCGACCAGCACACTGGCAGGTCAACAGCATTAAAATGCTGCCTCGCTCCCCAGTTTTTCCAAAACAAGGAAATGTAAGCCAGTACCTATCTGATGACATCCATTACAACGGTCATAACCTCGCAAAATCCAAACATCTGCGTGGGGAAGATAAAGTGCTCTCTGATTCTATTATTGGAAGTAAACGAGTGCAAAGGCAGGCCCATATCCCAGAGAGACACCCAGACAGTCAGAGGATGTCCAAGCAGCTGGATTCAAAATAGTAACAGGAAAATTCATTACTGTCCACCCACTGCAAACAAACAAACTAAAATAATTTACTACATGTGTTTAAGGTTGTGGCACATTGAAAAATAGCCGATCTTGCCAAAAACAATCTGACAGAGAAAGAGAATGCCTCAGTGCTGAGGCAAAGGCAGGCCATGCCTTCCCCAGCGGAGTCTTTAACGGGGATTCATCAAAGGTGACGGGGCCCAGGGAGAAAACAAGCCTTTCAGCCCCGGTGATGGATGGTTGTCCCCAAATCCGCCCATTCTTCCAGATCAATCTCTGGTAAACTCTGAGTTTAAAACAACACCAGTGTGCCGAGGAAGGGAAATGGTCAGAGCTGCCTCTGACCCTTAACCAGAAATACATGAAACTCTGGTCCTGAGAGGGAATCTGAGACAGGTCTGTCAGAGGGGTTTAATAAAAAGGGGGAAAGTGTAGCCACGCCGCACCAATCGGTTACTAAATCTCCAACTTTTGTTCTGCCGTAATCGTGAGAGGACTGCTGAGGGTGGTGGTGATGGTGAACAACAAAGTCAGGCCTTTGTTTCTTCCCTCCAGGCAGGGAAATCAGCTGATAACAACCGCAGCAGCCGTGCGTTGCAACTATCCAGATAGTGTTAAAGTTTGGAACTCAAGCCTGCCAGCACACATCTCCCTGTCCTGTTCCCAGGTTTGGGCCGACAGGATTCTGGCACTGGGAGCTGCAGGAGCAGTACATCAGAGGAACCTGGTTCCAGCAGCAGGGACGTCACACCTCCTGCCCGCGACCGTCAGGACCGACAACAATCGTCGGGTTTTAATTCCCTTTCAGTTGTTCCGGGCCGATCTTCAAAGTGTTGCATATCAGTGTGGAGATAAGGAGCAGAGAAGAAAGAGCTGTGGGAGAGCGAGTGCACGGTTCACACAACACCCCCCCCCCCCTTCGCCTTGTTGATGGTCACCTTTCCCCTCTTTCAATAAATCTGCCCCCTCCCATCCAACACATGCAGGTTAAATCAAACATGTTTTTAAAAAGAAAGAATAAAATAAAGGATAGAATCACCAGTGACCTGATCTATGCTAACAGATGAGACTCCAACGTGCATCAAGCGAGCCGCCCGCAGAAATAAAACTACTGGCTGAGTCTTGTGTCGTTTTAGCTCATCCAATTAGGCCAGAACATGTTTTAGTTCAACCTAAAATCCATTTTTTAATAGAAGAGTTGCTGGTAAATCGAAACAAAAGTTGTACTTTATTTTTTGCTGCGACTGCACATGAAGGCGTCACCTTGGTGTACCCGTGAAACCATCGGCAAACAGCTGACTGTTGTTGAGAAAGCAGATGCTTCAGGTTGGAACTGGCGAACCAAAGAAGCGACGTGTCTTCCCAGCAGGTGTTTGTGTGTCAGCATCAAGGCCGCCTTTATCAGCTCTTTACAGTCAACCGCAGCCTCTTCCATACTGTCACGCCCGCTGCAGCTGTGTCCAGGGTGGAAGCGTTCATCAGAAAACACTGCAGATATCTCTAGCGGTTACCGGCTGTTGTCATACCCTTGAGTCTCATTCTGGAGCTGGATGAGTTTACGGGATGACTCCGAGGTATGTGCACAATGATGGGAAAAAAAGAAAAGAAAAATAACCACAATCATGTGACCGTAACCTCTGACTTCTGACTTTGGGGAAATGCCGCTTCAGTGCAACTTTATCAATACGAGGAAGGAAAATATTTGACTTGACTGATATTGTTGAAATTAAAGCAAAGGCAAGTTATCATGTTGTAAATGAAACAACATAAGAAAAAGAATCCCTTTGAAACTGGCAGCAGTTTTAGCGAGGGGAAGGAAAGCATTTGTCTTGTGTCCGAGCAGTTATTTTCATTAAAGTTGAAATGGTTTTTATGTTCTCTGTCTTCAGAATCATATTTATCAGCACACATGAGTTTCAGCTGAAATTGAAATGCAAAGGGTCATGGAGCTTAACTTGACTCTCATTAATATTTTGGAAATCTGACATGAGGAGCTCAGAGGCAAATATTGCGCAATGCATCAAAAAGAAGTTTAGAACTGATTCCTTGTTTGACTGTGCCTTTAAGCCGTTTATTGCTCTTCCTCTGCTGCGAGTGTGTTTAATATAAACACGCTCTGATGACAAGAGGCCACTCCATCATGACCAGAGAGCCCAGCTCTTCCGTAGTGACTCGATCTATGCAGGCAGGGACCTGAGAATTCCTGGGGGGAGAGAAGTTTCAGATAGCTCAATGCTCCATAGGCAGACTCACTGTGATTGATCGCTGCACTCTTTGGTGTGATATGAAGTTGGTCATTAAGTGATATGGTGAGATAACAGAGGTATTTACACATGCTGCTGTTCTTCCTTTGGTGGTGGGCGAGCGTTCGATGCACATTTCTGGGGACAGTTCTGCTGAAGGTGGGTTAGCGTGGACTGCAAATGTTTAAATGAATGATAATGATTAAAAAAGAAAAATGGCTGCAGTAAAGTCCAAATCCTACAGCTGTGCAGTTTGTTCTTTCCTCTAACAAAGTATCAAGCCTCAAGGCCAAAGAGGAAAAGAGTTACTGCAAAGTGAAAGTACAAAGATGGGTTAACAAGGACAGATGAGGTAGATGTGCTTTTAAAATGAATGACCTTGAAAATCTAATCAGTCGTCATCAAGTCCAAGAAGGTTTGTGCCTAATTTGCTGAAAATCCCTTGATGTTTTTTTTTGTCGAGGGTGAACTAGTGAGATTTACTGTAAGGTCACAGTTACCTTGACCTCGAACTCCTACAATGTACTCTGTGTCTATTCTGACATTTCTGTCAAATTCTGAAGAAACTCCTTCAACACATTCTGGTGATACATGGGAGATCTGCCTATAACCCCCACAGGAGAATTACTTTCTTTTTACTTTTGGGAGGGGGAAGGGGAGGGGGGGCAACTCTATATCACTACAGCTAAATCTTTTATAAGGCCATTTTGCATTATGGATGGATTCAACTGATCTTACCTGTAAGTGGGTATACTTTGCTTTAACCTTTGACCTATGACCCCCAAAATGCAATTGGTTAATCCTTGCGCCTGAGTAGAGTCAGAGTGCAGTTTGCATAAAACCCTGAAAGTTGGCCCAGATGGCCAAATGACCCTAAAACACAAGACAGCTTCCTGTCAGAGGAGAACCAAAAAGAAACTTTAGCTACCAACATGAAACCAAATGCTCCAAAACCGACAAAGGAGCAGCTAAGAGGCCGTGTCCAGAAACATCTGTGGATCCAGTGCAGAAGCCAAGAAACTGACAGGGCAGTTTTCCACTATGTGTAAATGTAACAATCAAAAATCTGGTCAAAACCTCTCTAATTATGTGCAAAATTGCAACATAGCCAATAGTAAATATACAAAATGTTACGTGACACTGCAAACTGTCAGGCTAAAAATGGGCAAAAAAATGAATCAAAACAGCAAAATCTTTGAAGAATCTGAAAAATTAGCATAAAAATGCGCTGAACATTTCCTATATTTCCATTTTCAATGACTAATCAGTCCAAATCAAAGTATATATCAGATGTAGGCTGCTGTTGATATGCAGTTATTGTAAGTGTGACTTGCATCCAGGCATGTTAGCGGGAGAGTGGGTGTGAAATTCCCCCACGGAATTCTGCATGAGGGGGTCTTACTGTCTTTAATATATCAGCATGGTTTGTTTATTTGTTTCTTGCATGTCTGCATACGTGTGTGTCTGTCTGTGTGGGGGTGTGGGGGTGTGGTGGGGGGCAGCTTTAAGTAATTAACAAGCAAGTCGCCCCACCTAGGAAAGTGGGGAAGTTACTCATCTGATGCACACTGACAAGGTCACTGGCTGATAGATGAGGCTGAGCAAGGGGATTTTTCAGAGATTGTGAAGGCAGGCAGAACTGTGGGAACCAGACAATTAGTGGGTGGAAGCTGGGCGCCATGTTGGATGATGACGAAGAGAGTGGCTGACAAGGAGAAAGCAGACACCTGGGCTCTACCAGGTCTGAACACACAGGCGTTCATCTTTGAGGAGGCCGAGAACAGCCTCCATAAGCAGGTCAATATATGGAGGAGAAAAAAACCTCGACTTTCTGTAGTCCGCCTTTCTCAGAAAATGACGCAACTGCCAGACCGGAAGAAAACATGAAAAATACCCGAATTTTGAGTTGCATCACTTTACTCAGAGCGGAGCATGTCGCAATACTCTTAAAAAGAGAACTGTAAGAGAAATGGAATGCAACAGATTCCCTGCAAAGGTGAGATTTTCTTTGGCAACGTCTGGGCAGATTTCCCAACCTGCACAGCCTGACAGGAGATGTAAGAGAAAAAATAATAAATACCTAATCTAGCAACAACAAAGGTTGCTGATGTTATGAAAGCTACACATCTACTGCAGCCCAATACTCATGTTGGTTTAATGTTATTCCATCCTTAAAGCTGGGCTACATGACACATATCATAACAAACGGGGACATTTTAAGACCTTTACAGAAGACAAGAGCAAGATCCCAGATGCACCTGGAGCTTCAAAGTCTAAAAGGCTCTGACTGTGGACTTGAAATACACCAGGCACTTGACAACAGCTGTTAATCAGATAATGGAAGCCTCGTGGTTACACAAGCATGCTTGAGCAGAAGCAACTATAAATTCTTTGCCATGACAGCATACAAGGCCGGGATGAGAGCGAGGGTGGGATTTGGTACCAGGCACTTGCCTTCTCAATAGAATGACGCATCATTTAAGAACTGTGGCGAAACACTCCATTAACCAGTTCCCCTTTACCCTATTTTAAGGAATCTATCATGCTGAATACAACATCGCTCAGTTCCTTAACAGTAAGTGCTGTAAGGAAATATGTGACTTGACTTTAAAGGAATTATGATCAGGCACGTGCTGGCCACGAATCCCCTACACAGGCTGTCTTCCCCCTCAGACGCAGCTTGCTTCACACCTCAGATATTGGAAAATTGGCTCAGCTGAATGGTTTTAGCATGAACTCCCACTCCATTTGCCCCCTTCACCTCACTCACCTCAATCACAAACGCCAGGGCAGTGATACACACGGTCCCCTCTAGGTACAGAGGCCCACTGCGCACACCCCCATGGGTCAACGGGGGTATGGAGGAAAAGTGCTGCCTTCTCTGGGTCGGTCCTGTCATGGTGGTCCACACAGATGGGCTGCAGCTCCATCAGATAACCTCTCCGGGGGATCAAATTCACCTCTGTAACTCTCATTTGACACATTAGTCTGCCATCAGAAATTGAGCTCTTGTTAACAGAAAATTAATGACAATATGAAAGTGGGAGTCTGGGAGACAAATAGATTTAAATTACTATAAAAAATAAGTGAAAAACTGGAGATGTTTTGACCTACGTGGGGGAATACAATGAAAATGTGTAACCTAACATAACCTTTTCAATAACAACAATTTTTTAATGGAAATAAAAACATGTTGAGTAGATGTTTGTGTTTCACAGTACAGCAGTACAGCAGATGTTTGAAGTTTCCATAAAAACTGGCCATTTATGATTAGTAACTTTTGTGCCCAACACAGACATTTTTACATAAATACGAGGGAATTGAAACAACTGAAAACTGTAATTTTGGGGGTAATGCTAATTTAATGCAAATACTAAATGGACATAAAATTATATCTTAATGAAAATTAATTCAACAAAGGAAAAAATTGAAAAAAAAAAAAAACCTAGCCCAAGAGGCTTACATGACCAACCATGACCCAAAACCCTAACCCTGACAGGTCTGAACGGCTCCTCTTACTCTGCCTCACAGGGCTGGTTTTTAAGGGTCTGATTTAACAAAAAAGGCTCACTTATGGCCCAATATTGTTATTTATTAATGTATATTGTTTATTGTATTGCTTATCCTGTCCTAACCCTAAGCTAACCCTAACTCTAAACCAACCCGAACTCTAACACTAATCCTAAACTAACCCTAACTCTAAACTAACCCTAACCCTAACCCCAACATTAACCCTTATTCTTTTCTAAAAAAAAGAAAAAAAAGAAGTCTCTCTTTTGCCCCAATATTGTTATTTATTATATTGTTTATTTTATTACTTATTCTGTTTTTAAAAAGCTAAAAAGCTTCGAATCATTTAAACGTGACTCTCGGGTTGAAATAGAATACTGATACAGCGATTTTGATGAACTTACAAACAATTATAACACATTTTCTTGACGATCTCCTTATTGCTGCAGCTTTAATGAGATGACCCGGAAGAGGATGTGTCTCACCGGAAGTTTTTCCTTGTCTTTTCCGCTTCGGTCTCGGCCGCGCTGATAGCGTGGATTTCACCATCTGGATTCACTACATCGCCTAAAATGAGTGTCCCGGCGTTTATCGATATTACGGAAGAAGACCAGGTACAGTTAAAGTCTTTTAAGAAATTTACGAAACGTCCGCTGGTAGAGGAGCCACTGAATAAGTGGTTTTACAAAGTATCGTAACGTGTTTGTTAGCACAAATGCTAAGAGATGCTGAGAGGTAGAGGAAGATTGTTAGCCGAATATTTATTATGTCAAATATGTGGAAATCTGCTCCGTCAAATTGTGCTTTGTGGAGGTTTTCGGTTAAATTGTCATATGTCGTAGTTGCCAGTCGTTTGTAGGTCGTTCCTAAGTTGTTATTTTGATTTACAAGCATAACCCCAATGTTAGCTACTGAGCTGAATATCAATCATCAAGCACAAGAACGGTAAAGAAAGCTGGCTACAGATATCCCTTTCTCTCCTGCATTATAAATAGATTAGATATTTAGTTTTTAGGTGAGACTTTACACGTATCCTCCTCTTTTTAGTCGTTACGCAGTGGCTTTGTCAATGATCTCGCTGTTTTTGATTCTTTTTAAACTAGGCCTCCGAGTTGAGAGCTTACATCAAGGCAAAAGGAGCCGAAATATCGGAAGAAAATGCTGAAGGTGGTCTTCATGTCGATCTGGCTCAGATCATTGAAGCATGTGACGTTTGCCTCAAGGATGATGACAAAGGTACGTGTTGAAAATCCCAAATCCCACTCTTCAACCGTTTATACAGTAGGTCGTGTAAGTCACAGACATTCTGTATAGATGCACATGCTAAACAGAGGTTTTATATTGCCTGTGTCCCAACATTGAAAGCCTCCTCGCTTAATCCCTTATATGTAGTGAAGCTCCTGTTTTGGACACTGCTCTCTAAACCCTGGTGTGGCTCTCCCCCTCTGCAGATGTGGAGAGTGTGATGAACAGTATCGTGTCCCTGCTGTTGATCCTGGAGACAGAGAAGCAGGAGGCTCTCATCGAAAGTCTTTGTGAGAAGCTGGTGAAGTTCAGAGAAGGAGAGAGGCCTTCTCTCCGGATGCAGCTGTGAGTCTTCAACAGTTGTACCTGTGAATGGATTCACAGCAGTGCACCGCTGCAACATCAATGCTTCCTTTAGAATCAAGTATTAAGCTTGTACTTTTGCTTCACTTTGGCTTTATAGGCTGAGTAATCTGTTCCATGGCATGGATGAGAACACTCCTGTGAGGTACACTGTATACTGCGGTCTCATTAAGGTGGCAGCTACTTGTAACGCCATCTCCTTCATTCCCACTGATCTCGATCAGGTACAGCAGCACGGCCTACGGAAGCGTGTGTTGGCACATGGAAAAAAATGATGACCTGCGTTTATATTGCTCACTAGGTGCGTAAGTGGATTATTGACTGGAACCTAAACACAGAGAAGAAACACACACTTCTGAGGCTGGTATATGAAGCACTGGTGGACTGCAAGAAAAGGTAACCTGCCTTTTTGGGAGAGATGTTTAAGAAGAGTTTTGTTATGTGAGTATTTTGAGTGATGGAGGATCCACGTGAACGTTTCAACGGCGTCATCTTTGACAGTGACCCTGCAGCGAAGGTGATGGTGGAGCTGCTGGGGAGTTACACCGAAGACAACGCTTCACAGGCACGCGTTGATGCTCACAGGTGCAAACATCCTGCCTTTGTCCTCCCTTCCTGACTTGATCCTCGTGACAAATATCCACACGTCTGCCTCATCTTCAGGTGTATCGTCCGTGCTCTGAAAGACCCCAACACCTTCCTGATGGACCACCTGTTGACACTGAAACCGGTCCGTTTTCTGGAGGGAGAACTCATCCATGATGTGAGTACTGAAGTTCATGGGAATCTCTGCCCGCCTTTTATTCACTTTATAATAGAAAGTATGTCTTGATTTAATCTCAGTAGGTGGGAATTCCCAGATAGGACTTCTTTGGAATCACTGAAATAAGGAGTTGTAATTCAGCTCCAGGCAGCCCAGACACACGTGGTTCGATTACTATTCCAGCTGGTTGTCTCAGGGCTATCCTGTTTTAAAATATTTAACTTAAAAGTTAAATGTGATTGTGATTACTACACACAGGTGAAAGCTTACGAGCTGCATTTCCATTTTTACCTCAATTTAAAGCAAGAGCAGAATAGTGATCAGCAGTTACCAGCGTCACAATTTGAGATTGTGTTTAGTTCAATTCCAAACCAGTACAGTTACATCCCCACTCAAAAGGAATTAAACCAATAAAATAGCTAGAACAAGCTTAAAAGAACAACAAAACCCCTGAATCAGAAGGATTGAGCTCCTATGTATTAAATGTCGTGAGAATAATAATTGTGTAATGTTTATGTTGTAATTTTATTTCTATTTTATTCTATATGTCTGTATATATGCTTATAAGGTTCTAATCTTATTTGTATTTATTTATTCTGTTTCTATACTTTGTAAATACAAAACCTAGTCTACAGTTATATTAATCCACGTTAGGCTGCTACTACAATTAAATTTCCTTACGGGGATGAATAAAGTACATCTGGAATCTTGAATAGTTTTATCTTGAGTTGTAATTTGCATCGTCCATGCAGGTGCCTGTCCGACGTGGGCGGGCATCATATTTGGCAGTTATGGGCTGTACACTGCACTTAGTTCTGTGTTTGAAAGATTCAACATGTCTTTTATTCATTAAGATGTGATTTAGCTTCACTAAATGAAATGTGCTTGCATTGCAGTCACCTGTACCATGGATACAGGTGACTGGCTATATGTATAATATACAGGTGAACGTATGTATGATGATGCATTTCTGCCTCTTTTTTCAGCTCTTAACCATCTTTGTGAGTGCAAAACTTGCATCGTACATAAAGTTTTACCAGAATAACAAAGACTTCATTGATTCTCTTGGTGAGTACTGTTACTATATTCCACCAATTACAATACAGCATATATATATATATATATATATATATATATATATATGTGGCATTTTAAATGTTTATCTTGAGACCGAATGCTAATGATAAACTTTACCACCTCCAAGTTAGTGGCTGTAGTACAAACTGAGCTCCAGAACTGTCCTCTGTTGACACAGTCCAGGAATGTGTGTGCATCAGCAGTGTGTCTTTTTCTCACTACTAAAGGCTTAACTATAATTACAAGTGTGTGTAGGATGGACTCTGAAAACAGTGTGGAGTGGTCTTTGTGTTAATGAGTAGAATCCCTGACGCCGTGCTTCTTAACAATTACAACAGGGAAACTCCCCGAGTCAGTGGTAATGAAGTGTGACGCTTGTGTGCTTAATGATCCCTGCGCGTTGCTCTTCAGGCCTGTCTCACGAGCAAAACATCGCCAAGATGCGTCTGCTGACGTTCATGGGCATGGCGGTGGAATTCAAGGAGATCTCCTTCGACACCATGCAGCAGGAGCTGCAGATAGGGGCGGACGAAGTGGAGGCGTTTGTCATCGACGGTAAAAAGCTACACCCTTTATACCTTTCAGGCTCCGGGGTACTTTTGAAGCTGGTGGGATTTCTCACGCTTTCCCTCCCCTCTCTCCCCCTTTCCCTCCCCTCTCTCCCCCTTTCCCTCCCCTCTCTCCCCCTTCTGCAGCCGTTCGTACCAAGATGGTGTACTGCAAAATCGACCAGACACAGAGAAAAGTAGTCGTGAGGTACAGGTCTTCATCACTCGTCCGTGTGACAGTTGAGATAATCTCAACTGTGCCTGAGTTTTCCTTTATCAAGTTGACAGTTGTGTATTTCCCTGTCCGCTCAGCCACAGCACACATCGTACCTTTGGCAAGCAGCAGTGGCAGCAGCTGCACGAGAGCCTCACCGCCTGGAAGGCCAACCTAGTCGCCGTCAAGAGCAGCCTGCAAGCCCTGTCAACCTCTACATAGTTCCACCTCAAACTCCACTGGCTGCTCAGCTTTGCAACTTCTCAAAACTAAGTGTTAAGCTTTTACATTCATCCAATAAAATAAGGATTTACATCACTTGTCCTAGTCAGGTCCTCCTAGTTCAGTTATGTAGGATGAGCAATGCTTCACGAGCCGGTGACGGACGTGTGCTCCATCTTGTTGACCAGCCTACAGTGTCTTTATTTGGGCCGCCCACTTTAGCAGCTTCCAACATCTGGTTTTGGTTGCGAGCCGCATGCCAGCGTTATTAAGATGAGCCATGACTCGGGGTGAAGGTCACCTGTCTGGGAACACGTGAGAGGTGACAATAGTGGAGTGAATGAAAGATGACCCTGTGTGCTGAGGTCACAGCTGTGCCGCGGGAGCGTCAACACGCCGGCCTGCGGTGGGATGATTCACCGGCCGTTCCAATTTCAGCCCACGTGTTGGCTGATAGCTACTGTTCACACCGTGGTCAGCGTGCGTCACCGTCTCCTGAAGCGTCTTAACGTGGATAAACAAAAGACTTGAGTTCTGGATAAACTAATATTGCCTTTGCCCCCTGAGGTCAGGCACCAGAGCCCAGGAATGTGAACTCTACTAGTGTTAACATTAAGTGTACAGAGGGTAAAAAAAACAAACCCTAAATGTTTTAATGATACACTTCTAAAGCATTTCCCATCAAAGTGCTATACGAGCTGATAAGAAGGTGAAACACAAAGTAAGCAGGAACACTGAAAGCAGAACACACTTGAACGGGACATGACCGTTGACAGCCTCAGACCTCTGCACAACAGTAAATAAATGGGTTTTAAGCGTTGCTTCCAAGACCTCCCGGACAAACCGACCTGTTTTAGATCAAGTCGTACAGGAAGTCAGGTGTGGAGCAGGTGAAGATGTTGAAAGCTGCAGAGGCACCTAAAACATTGTCCTACCTCAGCAGGGAGCCGGTGAGAGCGGCCAGCAGTGCTGGAGGGTGCTCACAGCTCGGTGAGCAGGACAGAATACAAGCTGCTGCCTTCAGAACCGTCTGCGGTCTCAGAGCTCTTCTCAGGCAGCCCTGACACCAGCAGGTTACCAGAGCTGAGCCTGTTGTAACAAAGGCGTGAATACACAGCTCAGCTCTGACACAACTGGGCTGAATTTGGCAGTTTTCCTGAGATGAAAATATGCCCCATGTGCCACCTTTTACACGTAGATCAGATGAAAACTCAGCCTACACAACAGCGAGAGGCCTTACCTGTCGTGAGGAAGGCGTACGTGTCAAGGCACAGATTAAAACTGTTGTCTATACGTTGAGGGTCTGGAGGGTCTGATGGGTGTGTGTGTAGGTGTGTGTGCGTGCGTGCGTGTGTAGGTGTGTGCGTGTGCGTGCGTGCGTGTGTGTAGGGATCAGAAAAGAATTGTTATAAAGAAAAACATGTTGAAATCTCCCTGACAGGTAAGACCTCAGCCGTTCAACCTGGCCAGAGATGCCAAAGGAATTCTTCGGCCTGTCCAGGGGTACACACACGGTACACACACGGTACACACACGGTACACACACTGTATACACACGGTGTACACATTAATCAGACGTGGACTGGGGGGGTTGCAGCTCAAAGTTGGCGTAAGCGTCACCATCCGCTGACATGCAACAGGTTCATGAAAGAGGCACCAAGGCCTCCCACTCTTCCAGCTGACACAAGTTCATGGTTTCACTTCTCCTTTTGGGGCGACTAAGTGCTACTGCCCCGCAGTTCCCACTGCAACACTTCGGTGGTATCCATTTTTGCAGTGATGTCATCGTTTACCACACATCTGTAGCATCCCGACTGTAGAGGTGCATGCAAGTCGTCCTACGTGTTCTCCTCCTCACAGCCACCCCCAAAGAGGGCGCAGAGCGGACAGAACGTGACAGGGGCCCGGCAGAATGTCGGCGAGGCCTCACGCCCTGCTCCCCCAGCCCCGTAGTCATGACGACTCCTCTGGACACTCATTTGGCTCTTTTTTGTTTCTTATGTTTCTGGCTGTCCTCAAGTGGCAGTTGTCTACGAACGGCTGAGATGAGAACATCTCTTATCAAAGTCCGATAGAGGTGGTTTCCTATCGTCAACACAAATGAGCTAAACTGCAGCTCATGTTATCTGGCAGATGTGGAGTGAGTACGTTAACTTAGTGTTTTCATAATCAGAATGTACGCCATTGTTTCTACATGTTTCACAATGCTGCCCAGAATTCTTTTTCTTTAACAGTCCGTGCTTTTTATGTTGTATTATGAGAAACTAATTTATCCAACAGTCATTCAGATGTCTTTAATTTTAAAATAAACAGTAAAGTAGCGATTATTTCAGGTCCGGGGACGTCTTCCTCCCCTGTACACGATGATTACAGTGAATAATGGAAACGGCCACTGACAACGTCTTGAATCTCCCATCTCTCCTGTCCTGCTCTTCATATCAACATTTCTCTGATAATGTCCAGACACAAAAACGTGGTGCACTCGCTGCTCTTCAATTAGCACCGTCCAGGAGTCTACCAGATAATGCTGCATCATATCTCTTCTTTTCACAAACACTGGCCAAAAAGCTCAGGCACAGATATGTGCATTCGCAGTGTGAAACATAAACACTATTATAAAGAATCCTTTTCCAGGCAGTTTTATCTTCCCTGAGTTTTGCTGCCTATATTGAGTCTTGCTTCACTGACCAAATTGTTGAGCATGGATTATCATGCTTGCCTCATCTGAGCCCAAACTATTCCGCAGCCATTCCCGACTCTATTCCAGAGATTATGCAACACTGATATAAGTTTGAAATTTGAGGAATAATGCAAAGACAAAGATAAAACAAACTACAAATGCGCATTATAAAACATTTTAAATTCAACAAGAACACCTTTACTCTAAGATGAAATACAGAATATCTTTGCCATATGAACACTTTATGGCAATATCTACACGACACTTTAAAATTCAATAAACGTTTAAAAATAGAGCACTGTCGAGGACATCAGGACTTAAAATTATTCAGACTATTGTGCGTTACGTCCGTTCATCAATGGGCGCTCGTTCCCTCTCGTGGATTCCGGCGCCATCTAGCGTCCACGTTCTACATTGCAACTTACTACCGGAGTTTCCAGGTAAACGGGCTCGATTAGTTGGGTCTACACAGGTAGTTCTGGAGTGAAACCGTCCTTTCGGTCAGTCAAAACTTTGGTTAGTTCTCCTGAGTTGTACAGTTTAGCGTGTGTTTTACTTTTAAACCCTTCTTTAAAAGTTTCTATAAGCAACGGAAGCAAGCAGCCGTTTATGTGATTACCGCCGGACGTGTTGTGTTGGAACCAGCCACCGTCGAACACGTCCCCACCTACAGCTTCTCTTTACGGGTTGCGCTCGGCACTGGGCTCCGCGGCCCGCCCGACATGCTCCTCAGCACCGTCCGTGTGGGAAACAGCTGTCTGGTGGTCGGCTGAGCGTTGGTGCGGGCAGAGTAAGTGCTTTGGGGAAAAACCTGTTGCTTTGGTCCATAGTCTGCTCTATAATTAACGTCACACCTGCTCTCGACACGCAGGTGCACGCGTCACCATGTTGTTTTGTGTGCTCGCGCTCCTGCTGCTGTCTCGCGGCGAGCCGGCCTGCGTGAGGAGAGTGAAGTCCGCGCAGCAGACCGCGAACCACCCGCGAGGTAACGGTGTGTTCTGTATGAACAGACTCTCTAATGTATTGATAACTGGAATATTAATAAATCTATAAATAGTGGGTGTTATGGATGAGGAGCGGCCTCCTTTCAACTATATGAAAAGGGAAGCAACAAAACTTCGAAAGTGTGTTTTGTAGGTTTGTTAGTTTTGCTTTGAGGGTTTTCTCACATGTATTTTCAGTCCTTTGATTTCTGTCTTGTCTCCTCAGGTGATTTTATGGGCTGATCTCTTGTTCCCAGATAGATAATACATACAGAGTCTGGTTTTGATCAACTTAATAAGGAAATAATAAATAGTCTTGTGGTGCTTTGGATCACAATTTATTTAAACACACTCTTGTCATCATTCTGCTACAAGTTTAAAATCTAAAATTAGCTCCAGATATTAAAAAGGTAAATAAGGTGAACAATCAATAACCCCTGAATGTCTACAATGTATTCATGTAGCATTTCACTTTAAATCTAAAATGATGAACACTGTACATCCAGATGTGTGTGTAAATGTGATGCTTCTGTTGTCTTGGCAACAGAAATAGTGGTTTATCTGCTTAATGCCTGCTGCAGAGAAACCCAGCCGAACTGGACAGAACGCGACGGGATGCACCTTTTACACGTGTCGGCTGACCTCTGCTTTTTCTGACACCCTTTTCAGTGTTTGTGGATGAAGGTGATGCTAGCTCATTCCTGGGCCGTAGGCTGCTGCTAAACCGGTTTGACTTTGAGCTTTTCGTTCCTGGAAATCTGGAGAGGGAGTGTTACGAGGAGGTTTGCAACTACGAGGAAGCCAGAGAGGTGTTCGAGAACATCCCAGCCACAGTTGAGTGACCACTGGTATCACTGTCAGGGCTGGACACATTTTCCTATGTCGCACATTAATGTACTTTTGGGGTTTTTTAACCTTTTCAGGATGCTTTTTGGAAGGAATACATTCAAGGTAAGAAAAACCATTTATTTTACTTGTGTACACCTGTGTACATACAAACTTGGCTGTTCTGAAGCTGGTGTGTTTCAAACCCGTTTTTCCAACAATTCAACTACCACTAATTGATTTTTTTGACCTTAAATGTTAAGTGTATATGCAACATAAGTGTGTAATTACACCTCTGTCAATGGTAAGTTTCTCTTCTCTTTTTCATTTCCTTACAATTTTTGTTGATTGCCCTGCTCAACAGGAATGAGACAGTTGCCAGTAGAACTGAGTGTTCCCGAGTGGAAGTGCTGTATGTGGGTTTGAGGCGTTTACATATGACATAAATTTAAGATTTGAACGTGTCAAATTTATGATTTAGGATCATTATGAGGTTTTTAGGGTTATTGTGTAGGCAAGACCTCAGCTTGCTGATGGGCTCATAATCCACAGAGCATGACAAGCCAGGCCCGGTTGACGTGACCTCCCTCCTGGTGGGACTGATTGTGGCTGGAATAGTCATCATTGTTGCTGGCCTCCTGATCTGGTATTTCTGTCAAGTCAAATGGAAGGACAACCTGGGCCGTTCAAGGCAAGTGAGGAGGTCTTTATTGCTAAGTTGACCTGTTGCAGTACACTGCTGCCTGGGAAAATACCGGTTATCCTCGGTGCAGATATAAACCTGTATATTTATTTATGGCAGTATTTACAGATTATGTTCTCTTACCCTGCCAGGTGTAGCGTCTAGTTCACAGAATAAACTGATAAAACACTTCACCAGACCTGAAGCTTCTCGTGTCTGTCACAGTTCCATTCGGGCTCGACCCAGGAGGAGCAACGCCTCTTTGATAATGCGGCGGCTGGAGGAGGTGTCCTTACAGCCTGTGCGCCCACCTGCATCCCAGCCGCCGTTGGAAGTAAATGACCCCATCGGACTGCCGTCCTATGAGGAAGCCATTGCTAAGAGTGGACAGCACGATGCCCCCCCTCCCCCCTATCCTGGGTATGTCCGCACGCGTGTCTTAGTCGCTACGTTTACCTGCACAGCTTTAACAAGCTATGCTCACAGCTGGACCTTTGGTTCTCACTGGAATTTGGTCCTTGTTCCAGTTACTGTACACCAAAGAAAGTTGAATCAAAAAACAAGGATGTTTGCTATCAACAAGGAAGAAACAAGGAGTTGAGGCGCTCCATCTTTGGGTAAATTTAGATGAGGTATTTTCTGGGTGGCATATGCACAGCACCGCCGTGAGCTTCAGTTGTCCTGCTACACTCAGATGGAGGCGATCATTTTTAGGGTGTCACGCAAATGTAGGCATGAGTACGAGTGTGATGCATCTGTCCCGTGACGGAGGATAACGTCTTTTCCCCTTTTCAGCTCACGAACCGGAAGTGTTCGGCGATAGAACCTCCAGGACATTTACACCTACCTTTGCGAGGTCTTGGATCATCAGAAGATGGTGCCTTTTTGCCTTGTGGAACAACTTTTCTCCTTTTTACACGGAAGCTTTTTGAACGTGGATGGAATTTCTTTACCAGAAGATATATTAATCCTCCTTTTGAATTTGTACTTGCCACAGTGTGGTTTTGTGGTTGGATCTCTTAATTATGTTGATAGATTGATGCCTTTGTGAGCACATCAGACCTCTGTCTACTTTGCTGCTTTTCATCCGCGTGAATATGAAGAAATCTTTATCATTTTTAAGCTACAGCCGATAATGAGTCGTTGGAATCGCTCTGTCGACACAGCTGAGGGGGAGATTAAAGAGGACAGTAATACGTATAATGTAGCTGAATGACAAAATGCTTTGTGGCCAAGATGGTTGTAAATATATATTAAGGAGAGGTTTTTAAGCTTAATGTTTTGATGTTACCTCCCAGCTTTGTTCTTTTATTTTTAGATCATCTTTTACTTGAAATCCTTCAAAAATGTGCAAATGTTTTCACCTCTTTGTGGATTTTAATAAATGTGCTATAAAGGGCTGAGGTTGAATGCTGAGTTTGCGTTGAAGGATAATTACATAAAATTAACATTATAGCTTTGGTTATTGTGCCTCAGCGACCGAGACCAGTTGTTACGGAGCGTCCGTCTCAGCTGGGATTCGATTGGGAAGAGTTGAGAAGTTTAGTGTATTTTAATAACCACAATTCCAATTGTTATATTGGTGGGAGCTCCAGCTTATTTATGATCATTTGGAAATGAGTTAATCAAATGAATCTCAAGTGTTTAATAAAAGTATTTTTTCCCCAATTTCATTTTCCATCTGTGTTTGTGTTGGTTTTGGCAAAATAAGTGTGGTTCAGCATGTAAAATATTCGGGATTTAAAAAGTGTAAATTAGGTGCAGGTGGGATTTCTTTACTGAAGCACAACCTCAGTCTGCAGAACAAAGGTGACATGCGTCATTTTCATAAACCCAAAAACCACAAACACCGAACTACATGTAGAAAATTCATTTGAGGTCCGAGAAGGATGAAAATCCAAGTCTAAATATTACAGAAATGGCTACGGTGAAGGGCAGCTTCTTTCATTACCAAGATCCGCCACGCAGGTGGGAGAAACGGAGTTTTCTGCGGGAAGAAGATAAACTACGAAACTCCAGCCGGAGTCTGCGGTGCATCCTGGGAAATCCACTAACATGGGGACGTGAAACCATGCAGGCTGTGCACGGCTCCGTGACGGGACAGAAGGCAACATCGAGCCCACCTCCGAAGGCCGAAAAAGTGCATTTTTAAACTGGATATCGCGCAGCTTCGCTGCGGCTTTCCCGGCTGTGCGGAGCGCTGAGACGGAACTGCCTGCTCGGGTCGGTGGGGTGGACCCCGGGCTGCTACGATGTGTGCCCGCTGCTCCGCGAAGCTCCGTCCGGGAAGTGAATCTCTCACCGGATGATGGACGGGGACTACCCGAGCTCAAGCTTCGCGGACGCGCTGGCTCCACCAGCACAGACCGTCGCTTCTTGGGCCTATGACCGCAGCACCGCTAGTGTCAAGCCAAGGTAGGGGAGGAAGGAGCGGGCAGCTTCCGGGAAAGAGTGTCGGGGATGGAGGCTCTGCTTTTACTCCTTCAGCGAAGCACAGTTGGTGCCCGTCGCAACTGTGCAGGAATTAAATTTTCTCCGAATTTGAGGAGTTGTCGAGGCTTTAAACTTGGCGGAATCTTCAGAGCGTTCATGTGTCCCTTCTGGCTAATGTTGGTTAGCACCAGGTGCCTGCAGAAAACCCGTGCAGACGTAGTTCTGTGCAAACTACGGGTGATTTTGTGATTCTTCCCCGAACTAAAGCCGACACACAGCCAACTCGGGAAAAGCTTTACTCCGTTTTTGATCCACAGGTGCTCTTTAATGTTAAATGCGAAAGGTAATTAATCAAACGTTGCTACTAATGCTAATCACGTTTGTTGTGCCACCTGAATCTATGGCTGTGGTGCAAAGAGACGATGTATGTGCATATAATGTGGTTTCTAAAGCAACTCTTAACCCATGTTCACCTAGTTAGCTCCTGGAGAGGCTACATGCTGGATCGGAGTTGTTTATATTTGGATCGTTCGTCATGTTACATTCTGTCAGAGTCTAAATAAAAATCCTAAAATTCATTAGATATAACCATCAGTCAGCTGTTGACCTCGAGTCTGTCCATTTCAAATGCAGTATTATCACAGACAGAGGAAAAATTATTACTAGAATACTAGAATGCCATTTTTAAAACCCTCAAAGACTTGACAGCTGTGTGAGGACGGATTCTTGTTTATGTGCAAGAAACAATTGGTCGGGTTCTCCCGCAGCTCCTGGTCCCACTGTAGTTGGTCTGGAACCCTGTAGTTGGTCTGCAACACTGTACACTGTAGTTGGTCTGCAACCCTGTAGTTGGTCTGCAACCCTGTAGTTGGTCTGCAACACTGTACACTGTAGTTGGTCTGGAACCCTGTAGTTGGTCTGCAACACTGTACACTGTAGTTGGTCTGGAACCCTGTAGTTGGTCTGCAACACTGTACACTGTAGTTGGTCTGGAACCCTGTAGTTGGTCTGCAACCCTGTAGTTGGTCTGCAACACTGTACACTGTAGTTGGTCTGCAACCCTGTAGTTGGTCTGCAACCCTGTAGTTGGTCTGCAACACTGTACACTGTAGTTGGTCTGCAACCCTGTAGTTGGTCTGCAACCCTGTAGTTGGTCTGCAACACTGTACACTGTAGTTGGTCTGGAACCCTGTAGTTGGTCTGCAACACTGTAGTTGGTCTGGAACCCTGTAGTTGGTCTGCAACACTGTACACTGTAGTTGGTCTGCAACACTGTAGTTGGTCTGTAACCCTGTAGTTGGTCTGCAACCCTGTAGTTGGTCTGTAACACTGTAGTTGGTCTGCAACACTGTTGCAACGGGCGACATGCATCGACCACACGACGTGGCGAATAACACAATAATAACACAATAATATCACAATAATATCACATTATTCAGGTTCAACCTCCTGTTATGTGTCAACCTAAACAAAATGTCAGCGTCAGGAATATGATCGGCTGTTCATGTTGGAGAAGAGCTGGGAAAGCTGTGTGTGTGTGTGTGTGTGGGGGGGGGGTGGGGTGTGTGTGTGTGTGTGTGTGTGTGTGTGTGGGTGGGGGGGGGGGTGTGTGTGTGTGTGTGTGTTAAAGGGACCATAAAGAGTCAGATGACACACTTTCACCTCGTCCACGTTTATTAATCATTAGCAAACCTGATATCGTCGTTGCTGCTTCTCCATCCCGAGCACGGCCGCGTCGTCTCTAAACGAGTCCCGCGGGACGTTTTGGTTTCTGACCACAGCTCGTGGGGTTGGACCGGCATTAGTGGATCAAACTGTCCTAAATGGCTCCAACACAGTGCTGCAGTTGAAGCCAACAGGTCGCTCCCTGAGTCGTGCAGCCTGTGATTTGTCCTTCTTCATTTCCAGCTCCAGTTATGGTGCAGCCCACCTCGATCCGGAGCTCCTACAGAGGCAGAGCTACAACTCTGCACACCAGCTTCCCATGTACACTACATCCCACCTTAATGCATCTGCAGGTCAGTTTTCCATGCTGGACACAGTCAAACGGGAACCGTGGCAACAGGTTTTTTTTAAGGCCTCAAATTTTTAAGATGCCTCCCATTTCAGTGCCTGATGTAAAACCACTGGAGGAAGCGGCCAAATGTTCGTTAATGTCAGTAAATATGCCAACGTGAACACATCCCTCTGTGTGTAAGACAAACACACTGGCTCCTGGCCAGGCGTCAACAGCAAAGGAGAAATGGAGATACTTGTGTCTTCACTGGATTACATCATCATCATCATCATCATGTGTCATGAAATGATGTCGTGGGGGTCTCAGTTTAATGCATACAGTGCATCTATTACTTATTATTATATCTGCACTTGCTGCTCCTTTTGCACTTGTGGGTAGAAGCTAAACTGCTTTTTATTGCTCGTCCACCTGCAGTAAAACTAACGTCGAGTCTAATCTAATGGCCGACCATAATCGGGCTGTTTGCTCATTTACGTCTTCCCCTCATGTTATTTTCCATTTTTTTGCTGTCAGCAGCACTTGATTCAAGCAGCAACACTTCGGAGACCTCAATCATGAGCTTCCTTTCAGCCATGGAGACGAGAAGTCTTCAGACCGGTCCTGTTAGTGCCTCACTGCTTCCTCCTTTCAGACCACCATCATGGACTACTGGTGAGAGCGCGCCTTCTTCTTCAGGGTCTTTAAAATGAATATTGGCTGCCAAATATTGTTGGCATTGATGATCATATCAAAGAGGAACCCCAGTAGAAGAAGAACATTTAATAACTGGGAATTATTCCTATTGTAATTCCTAAATCTAACGGACCCGAGCAGTAATGGATCTATGTCACCCTTTTTATCTTTTGCATATACCGATTTTTAAAAAAATGCCTCGTTTAAACCTGCTTGTTTACCATCTTGTGATTTTATTATCTGTACGATCCAGGCAGCAACACGTCCACCACGGAGCTTTATCTAACCGGTGCCCTGCCTTCTGCTGCCACCTTTCCCTCTCCCGCTGCCCTGTCCACCTACCAGCACACTGGTACCTACGCCTCCAGGAGTTACACCACCAACTCTCCTCTGGCGGCCCCAGATCCCGCCTTCAGCACCTCCACGAACGGCCTGTTTTCTCACCACGACCCGCTCCTCCATATCAAACCCAGCCAGACGGTGCTCCCCGCCGCGCTGGCCTTCAACCACCTGTCCTCCCCGACGTGGGGCTCGGCTCTGCCCATTCAGTCGTCCACGTACCGCTCGGCCCAAGAGTCGGCTCCGCACCTCCTGCTGCCTTCGAACCTGTCTGCCTCTCACGGTACCGCGCAGCCTTATGGGGCCACAGTGTTATCCAGCTCTATTGAAAGGGCTCTTCAGCGTGAATGTAGTGTCATCAAACACCACCAGAGGCCTTCCAGCAGCATTACGGCTTCTGAACAAATGCCCAGTTCGGAGCACTCCTTACAGGGGTTCTTTGGCCCCGGCGGTGAAGTGGATGTATCCTATCAGCAGGGCCCGACCAGTCAGAACACGGTGTCCTGCAGTCCTTCCACAGAACCACAGTCTTCACAAGATGTCGGTGGTGCTTCGCAACCCAAAACGGACTCAGTGACCCAAGCTTATTCGTCCTCTTCTTTGTCAGCGGCTGAAGACGGTTCCACCAAAGCTGCTCCTCATCCTCCTGCGGGTGAGGAGGGTCTCCCCCACTCTCAGGATCACACAAGAGATTCTCCTGAACAGTATTCCCAGGTACAGAAGCAGAATTCAGTCATTGCTAATCAGCAGTCGGTCCAGCTTGCCAGCTTATTGTCTAGCAGCCTTACTCAGAACTACATGACCCCCCCCACTCAGCCCCAGCCTGCTCATGACACAGCAGACAAGCTGCCCCCCCTTTACAAAACACTGCCTCCCCTCTCCATCCAGTCTGAACATGTGGCGTCCGTTACACAGACTCTTATTTACTCCTCTACTCCTGGGCTCAACCAGGGGGAGGAGCTCCACTACGGAGCCCAGGTTCGGGGTTTATGTCAGGGGAACCTCGCTGAGAGCTACCCCGCTTCCCACTCTCAGGGTCCTTCAAATGTGTCCTTCACCACGCAGTCCCAAGTTACAGCGACGCGGTCTCAGAGCTACATCGCAGGACGGCCTCTCAACCAGTCCCTTCCCTCTTATCCACCTACATGCCTGCACAGTCACCCCACCTCAAACTCTTCCCAGGACTACGGCCTGATACAGTGCTCTGCAGGAGGTAAGCTCCACGACACATTGGCTCAGCAGTCCCATAAGTATGTGTTAGCTTCCTCGTTGCCTGCCTACTCTTCTCCTGCTCAAGCCTTACAGACCAATGAGAACCTAATACAAGAGGCAAAAGATAAACTGGAGCAGCTTCCAATTCAGGATCTAGAATCTCTTCACCAGGTCACCGCTGCAGCCAGTAACCTGTCCATTCACAACAACATAATCTACGTGGTTTCAAAAATGGAAGATCATCACAAAACCCAAAGCGTCATCCGAAGCAGCTCGCGCTCAGACGAGCAGCTCATCGGAGCGGGTCACACGAATGTAGCGCTGATAAAGGGCCAACAACAGGTTCAGCTGAGCGGTACCACCGAGCAAGAAAGCACCGCCATAAAAATGACAAACTCAAACGAAATGATCCCGTCACTTGTCCCCCTCAGCCCAGAGCAGCTCAAGCAGCACCCGCTTGAGCTGAAATCTCCAGAACCACATCAACAGAACCAGCAGGGTGACCAGAGCCAGGCCGCTCCTGCTCACACCCAGTTTATTGCTGTCCCCAGCAGTCAGGTTCTCCTTGAGCATAATCAAATGATTCTTCTGCCTCAACCTCTAATTCACAATGGTGACAACGCAAAGGTGGTGCAGAACATCCAGCCGGTCCAAGACGTGGGACCGGTTCAATATCTTCACATGGATCGAGAACTTCAGAACCCTGCGGCGTCTGTGTCCACCTCCGGGTGTCCCGATTCCTCTAAATGTCACTACAGCCACCAGACTAGTCAGCAGACCAACGATGCCAAGAACAACTTCTCCCTCAACTCCATCTGCTTCCCTGAATCCATCCTGCTGGGAGATGACAGAAACATTTTATCCAATGTGGACGACATCCTGGCTGCCACCGTTGCAGCCTGCGGCGTCACACCACAAGACTTTGCCAAAGCGACGTCTTCTGCTGAGGCTGACATGGTGATGCCAAGCACAGCTGATTCTAAGAGTCACTTCCACACTGTGGATTTAAGGCATATGTCACCCAGTTTCTCTTCATCACAACATCCAGGCGTCGCCAACTCCCACCCCATAGCTCTAAACGGCACCCAGATGGGCTCCGATTGTCACGGTCAGTCTCTTCACCCCAACAGCAGCTCGGAACTGGACACAAATGAGGATGGAGTGAGCTCGGAGAACGACTTTCATCTAACCGGGCAGGTGTATGACCCGTCCGGCTTCCCAAACAGAATCAAAGGACATGCACAGTGTGTCAAAACAGAAGATAACCACACCGACGGCGGTGAAGATTTTTCCAAGAAGAAGGCTCGGTCCAAGGCCTCGACCAAACCAGCTGGACCCGAGGACGATACTGGCCAGGCCAGGTCCAACAAGCGCGGGCAGGCAAAGAGGCAAAACTCCAGGGGCAGCGATATCGGCTCGCCGTCCTCCTCCCACGGCGCCTACGATGGCTGCCTGCAGCAGGAGAGAGTCAGGCAGAAGATCCGCGAAGTGGAGGAGAAACAGCCGGAGGTCAAGACGGGCTTCATCGGCTCCTTCCTGGACTTTATCAAGTTTGGACCCAAACAGCAATACTCACCAAGTCCCACACGGATCTTCAGCCGCCAGAAAAAGCCCTGCACCGTGTCCAAACCACCGCCGTGTCCCAGCGCCGCTTTGCCTAACAAGCTGCAGACCCTCCCCCCACCTTTGCTAGCCCAGGACACTCAAGGGGGCAGCTGCCAACCGAAACGTCTGGATGAAGATCTGCAGAAGAACTTGGAGACTCTGCCGTCGTTCAGTTCAGATGAAGAAGAGAACACAGGGAGGAACCAGGCTCTGAGAAACAGCATCAGCTCAGCTCTTTCAGCTCTGGACGAGTCTTCGGATCATAAAAACAAGACAGGTAACGAGAGCCGTCTGAGGTCTGGGGGTCAAGTGTCCCTGGATTGAGTAAAAAAAGAGTCAAACCTCGGTTTAAGGGCTGACGTGTTGTGCTACAAACACTCTCTTTTCCTTTTGTTCTCAACCACTTCCTCAGATAACCAGTTGCCCGTTTCTCTGATGAAAGCAGAACAACTGCGCGCCGTCACCAAGGGCTGTTTGCCACAGATGACGAGTCCTCCACAGGCCAGCAGCATCATCTCAGGAGGAACCTCGTTTGCAGCCAAAGACGAGCCCAAAGACAATCTGCCCGCTCAGCTAGCCGTGCGGTTGAAGACGGTGGCCATCGAGGGACTGACCGATGAAGAGCTGTCGGACAGCGGGGGAGAGGGGATGTACCGGGAGAGAGATGAGTTTGTTGTGAGGAACGAGGACATCGACATCCTGAAGGTACGTCCAGGAACGCGCTGTGCGGTGAATGACAGGTGTTTGCCTGTGTCGGGCGGACCCATATTTGTTCACCTGTGTGTCCAGGTGACGATGAAAGGGGGCAGCGAACCTCCAGCCATCTGGAAAGTTCAGAAGGCTCTGCTGCAGAAATTTGTGCCCGAATTAAGAGATGGAAAGAGGGTCTTCTCAGCCACCAACAGCGTAAGCCTGCACTGGTGTCCATTACGAGCTTTAGTTCCCGGTTGAGTTTGGCTGCTGGTGTCGTCACAACTTCCTGTTGGGAATGAAAATTCCCAATGAAAGTTTTGTTTCCGTTGTTCCTGCAGTACCTTGGGTATTTCGGTGATGCCAAGGCCATGTACCAAAGGGTGTATGTCAAGTTCCTGGACACAGTTAACAAAAGGGAGTACGTGAGACTCTGCAGTCGGAAGCCACGCTGCAAACCCATGAATTCTCTGAGGTGTGTGTGTGGGGGGGGGGGGGGTTGGCTGTTTTAGATGGGCTGACGGTTTCTCTTTTGGCTCCTAGGGGGGTTCAGATGAAAACCCTGCTGGGTTTGACAGCCGCGCCGTCCTCTGTGTCCCAGAGCCAAAGGCCCCGACCTAAACAGCTCAAAGCCAGGACGGAACCTCCACCAAAGAAGAGGAGGAAATGGAAAGAGGAGTTCGCTGCCTCTGGATCCTCTGCAGAAGAAGGTGGAGAAGAAGATGGTAAGCATTTATTTTTTGCCGTTTCACTCGGTTAATTTCATACCTTTGGTGATAAGCTGCTTCTCTCCTGTGCTCGTACTTAGAGTTAAACCCTGCGGTACCGTTTGCTTCACGGTTCCTCAACACCCGAACCATGAAGGAAACCTTCAAGAGCTTTGTGGAGCTCCTTATCAGCATTGCCTTGGACGAAGATCTTGTAACAGCACTCGAACGAGCAAACGGTGAGTGAATTGACTTTTTGGTCCCGACCTACTGGTTTGATAATGCAAAATCTAAAATACAGTAATTAAGTTGACATGCTGGCCTGTCTGTAGACGAGCTGCTGTTGCCACATATGAAGAGGGTTGATGGGATGATTACTGACAACAGGAAACGCCTGCTCCACAAACTACACATAGGCCAGGTCCTAAAGGTGTGCCTTTAATGAAATATGAGTGTTATTGATGAGTGTCGGGAGCCATTATTAAACCTGTTCTCTGCCCCTTCCAGACAGCCCTAGACAACTTTCCTGAGATCTCAGTGGTGACCGAACTAAAGAAAGATGGAGAAACTCCAGCCTTTAAAGTGCGGCTCAGTGGGAAAGCCTACAACAAGAAAACCATGAAGCCTTACAAGATGCCAAACAAAGTGCCACAGGTGAGACCCTGTGATTGCGAGAAATGTCCAGCAGGGGGAGTCGTGGCGTCTCTTAGTTTTAATTGTATGTGACATCAGTTTATGTTTTCAAATATCAGGGAGACATTCTTTGATTGTCTGTGATTGTCCTCTTTTAGGAGTATACAGTGGACCAGCAGAGAACACAGTGGTTTTCTTTGTACCACTCGCTGCAGCATTACAAGTATCACACTTACCTAATGTGTAAGGATGAGGTGGGTCTGTCACACACCTGCGTGCTGCACTACACTTTGATCCGCTTGAGTCCTTGGTTTCAATCCATTGTCTCTCTGTTTGGTCTCCCCGCAGATTGCGTCTCTCCGGGTGCATGCGGGAGAACTGGGGCAGATGGAGACGGTCCAGAAGTGTCTGCAGAACGGGGCTTGGGTCGAGGGGCTCTTTGATCGCTTTGGGGAGCTGATCAATCAAGTGCAGCAGGCCTGCCAATGATCTGCATCGACCAGAAGAGTGCCTGGCTCACCGTGACCGGCAGAAGAGTGCAGTGGCTCTCCTCTTGCAGTGTGGACTGACTCGTCCGGGGCCTAAAGAGTCCGGGGGGGACAAACATTGACCAGGAGAACGTCGGAAGAGGAGGACTTCAATCACAAAGACTTTCACCTAATTTTACTCCAAGTCTTTTGTAAGTTTTTATAGTTAAATTTTTCAGCCTTTAGGACCTTTTGTGTAGATTTATATATTTGTTTTATTTTTTAGTTAAATGACAGATCATAAAGTAGAAATGACCCAGTATAGGACATAAAATTTATAGAGTTGATATAAGCTTTTGTCATCTAATACGTCAGTTCACGTGTACAAGAGTCTAATTATTGTAAAAGTAAAAAAAATCTATACATTATAAATAACCTTTTAGATAAAAACCCTTTTAATGTGTGCCAGCTGGTGTAAAATGTACATTTTGTATAAATCAAAAGGAGGGAAGGTGGTTCTGCAGCGTTTCTCCTGAAGAGAACTTAGTTTTAATATTCTGCATCTAATCTCTATACTGTGGTTTCAATTCAACATCCTTTTGCTGAACGATGCAGACTGGTGCTTCTTTTTATTCCTTTTCTTATATTTTGGGTTGTCCTCCACTTGTATGAGGATAAGATGAAATGAACAGACCATCTTTCTACGTCTTTGCATACACCACCTACATTTTGCAACAAAGATCTATATTTTTCACTAAATATTGCTGCCTCTTGTTTATGACTGTTCCCAGTGAAATGGGTTCCACCTTTCTTGCTGTCAGACACGTGTGTGTTCTTCCAGGTGCTTTTTGTAAATAAACTGCTGCATGTCTTAGTTTTCTTTCTGCTTTGTTAGGATTTTTTTCTTCTCGTCAGTGTTTCCTGTAGCACCGTCGGGAGGAAGGAGTAAGAATAACTCCAGTAATCTGCCCTCAGGTGGTTCCACTGGGGCTACCCTAAACCTCATATTTCAGTGGGGGGAGGTTAGACGTGCCCTCATGACCAAACTATTTCACGCAGACGCTGGATTATTGAGCGAGGCCGATGAATAAAATATAACTGTCCCCGCCGTGATGCAGAAGTGAGCGGCGGCTCCTCGCAGACAAAAGTGTCTCTGTGCTGCAGCGGCGTCGCCTCTGAGGAGCGCCACTGTCCTCTGGAGCCGTGTGGGATTCCAGTAAGACCACAGCCGGGAGACAGATACCCGGCATCTGCTCCCCACGTGAAAGCCCTGAATTTTTAATGAGCCACATTGTTCAGCGAGTGGGAGAGGGAGCGAGGAGACGCGTGAGCCGGGAATGGATGTTTGTGTGTGAGGAGATGAAGGTGGTGGTGGTGGGACTGGGTGATGGTGGTGGGACTGGGTGGTGGGACTGGGTGATGGTGGGACTGGATGGTGGTGGGACTGGGTGGTGGGACTGGGGGGTGGTGGGACTGGGTGGTGGTGGGACTGGGTGGTGGTGCTGGATGATAGTGGGACTGGGTGGTGATGGTGGGACTGGGTGGTGGTGGTGGGACTGGGTGATGATGGTGGGACTGCGTGGTGGTGCTGGATGATGATGGTGGGACTGGGTGGTGGTGGTGGGACTGGGTGGTGGGACTGGGTGGTGGTGGGACTGGGTGATGATGGTGGGACTGGGTGGTGGGACTGGGTGATGATGGTGGGACTGGGTGATGATGGTGGGACTGGGTGGTGGTGGGACTGGGTGGTGCGACTGGATGGTGATGGTGGGACTGGGTGGTGGGACTGGATGATGATGGTGGGACTGGGTGGTGGTGATGGTGGGACTGGGTGGTGGTGGTGGGACTGGGACTGTCCGGCCCTCTGCAGAAGAGGAAGCTGGAAGCATTTATATGCGGTTATCTACACATATATTTAATTTAAGGCCCCACGTAACAAATGTTTTTATGGGGTCGAATTTCACCAAATTCTCAGGAGGGGAAGGAAGGAAGAAAACAGAAGCTCATGTATGTTCGGCCTCTGTCGCTCGCCCACCTCCCTTTCTTCTGCAGGCCAGTCCAACCAGTTCCACCCTGCAGTCTCACTGGTTATCAGCTGCATCTCGCAGGTTTCCTCCATTCAGACGTGACAGTGAAGCCAACACCGGTGATTTAGCTTCCTGAGATGCTTGTGTAGGCAGCGAATTCCTGGTGATTAATGTGCACGTGAAGCTGCAGACGTTTGTGATGGCGACTGCAGGAAGCTCTCGTAGCTCGTTTCCTGCTGGGAAACCGCATTCCAGCGGTCAGAACTGGTTACGGATGTCCACGTTTTGGTTTTCCTCCCCGGTGTGAAGGAACCAAGAGGTGGTGTAGGTGGCGCGTTCAGGTGATTCCGACTCCACGTGTGCTCCATAAACCCCCCCGGCCACCTCACCTAGTGTACACAACAACGAGGCTCAGCCATCAGACCGGTTGGACGCTCGTCTCACCTGCTGCCCTCCAGCTCATAACTGTCCTGTCAGCAACAAACGGCGTCGGTGTCAGTTTACCTGCTGTCACATGACACCTGTAGGGGAGAAGGCGCCAGGTCACGTGGGCTGGTGGTCACATCTCTGAACGATGCTCTTCTGGAGGAAGCACAAGATCTTTTCCATTTGGTGCCACTTGAATCCCACACAGGCGTTTCACACCTGTCTCCTGTGCAAAATGACACTTTGCATGACACAATTTCTGGTGAGATTTTCTGAGTGACCTGAGGAGGGAAAAGTTCCTGGTGTAGTCAAAGATTTCTCTTTTCTTTTTGCAGCTTCAGGAAGCGCCTTTTGTTTTTGCCGCGGGCAGGGGCTGTGATTGGCTCATGAATAATGCATCTGTGTGTGTGTGTGTGTGTGTGTGTGTGTGTGTGTGTGTGTGTGTGTGTGTGTGTGTGTGTGTGTATTGGCGGCGGGGGGGGGGGGGGTGGTTTCGGGGTTGACTGCTGAGGGCTGCGTGCGTCACTTTGGCGAACAGAAGAGCGACGACATGGTCTGAATGGCTGACTTTGCCGTGACGGGAGGAAATGTTGGCGCACAGAACACCAGGTAGGTCCAGTCTGGCTCGCTCTCGCTCCCGAACATGAGGTTTCCGCACAAATGTGGCCGTAAATTCGGTTCTGTGGGAGTTTGGGGTCACTGGTGATCGCGGTTTATCTGCTGCCTTTTACGCGCGACCCGAAAGTTTCTTATTATTGCACGGAACTGATCCGACAGCTCTTTTAAGGACTTAGTTCCATAATTAACCCTTAAACCCTTGTTAATAACTGGTGAAGCTTCATTTAAATTCATCTTAAAACAGCTGTTGAAAAGATTTGTGTCCACTGACTTTGAGCTCTGCGTCGATACAGCCGCCCGTGCGTGAGACAGGTAGGACAGGTGGATTCCTGGCGTGTGTGTGTGTGTGCGTGTGTGCGTGTGTGTGTGTGAGCAGGAAAATGTTCCGTGGGCGGTTATCTTTTTATCGGTCCTCTGGGTGTTTGGAGGTGGTGTGTGATGTTTTTTTTGCTGCTTTACATGCGCGCACGGGAGATTTTCCTCTCCACGGACCAGTCAGGCTCCCTCTGCGCTTATTTACCTGCGCGGATGTGTGCAAACACCGTGCGGGTGTTTGCAGCGCTTCCCCAGACGAGCTCCATCTCTAAAACTCTCTGCTGACATCAAACCACTCTGGAGAAGGAGCCCTGGCTCAGATCTCAGCCTGGTGCGACAAACGCGGCGTGACAGAGCTAATTAAGTTCTCAGGGTTGTTCTACCCCCCCCATTAATGGATTGACTATTGATAATGATGAGATCCGGATTTATGTGTGAGTGCTAATCTGGGAACCCCTGCTGGGGCCCTCCAGATGGTCCTGAACTAAATCAAGGAAAACGATTGTTTTGTGAAACTGAATAGTCCTGAGTTTAGACCATATTCACTGAGGTTACTTTGAATAAAGTATTTATGTATAAACCTCACATTTTTAAAACCATGCTGATATTACCCACCCCCCCCCCCCCCCCCCCCCCCCCCTCTTGAAACCACCAATCTCATCATTCCTTTGCCACTTTTTTCTCCTCTGTGTGTTAAATCATGGGACTATTATTAGTTTATCTCCACCAACAATGGTTTTGTCTTGAGCAAATCTGACCCAGAGGTGTGACCTTTAGCACTCTAGCAGGAAGTGGTCATCCAGACGATGTTCCTGAGTCTCAGGGTGAAGTTAAAGTTCTGCACAAAGTTTGGAAACTGAAGGAATCAGGTTTATTTTCCATTTCTTATTCTAACATTTCCCTTCCTTAGACTTGTGTTCAGATGTGATAAATGTGGACGACGGGGGCGACAAACTGTGCAGACATCTGCCTCCCATGAGCCTCCGGACGCCTTTTGAGCCAACATCTGCTCGCTGTTGCACGTTGCCTCAAAAAGTGTCAGAATTTACAGAAGGTTTTACAGAAAGTGTTTGGCCTGTGGTGTTACCACCCCACTGCCCCCCGCCCCCCCGCCGCTCACTCATTACCATCACATTGATGGCCCCTGGCCCCGGGGAGGCTCTCGGACACCCTCCCAACATTTGCCCCACAGCTCCGACGTGTCCCGTTGGGGGGACAGAGGCCACGCCGGCGTCTCGCCGTGCTCCAGACCTGCCGCCTCTCAGCGGTCTGCTGAGAGACCAAGTGACACACGAGTGAATCTCCGTCGGGGAAACGGCAACAAACAGCCCGATGACGAAGCTTCGGGGGGGGGGCAGTTGAAACATTTGGGCTTTGTGCACGTGTCGGTGGCGCTCCGGCCCAAAAGGACTCAGACACAAGTGAAACAAAGTGAAAACAGAGCAGCTGCTGATTTACAGGTGAGCTGTGTTTACACCCACAGGCAGGAGGCAGCATGTGTGGTCGAGGCAGAGAGCACTTCCACATGTTCCGACATAGTCCGAGTCCTCCAACGCTCCTCTTTCCTCCCCCACCAGAACCAGGCATGGCTGGGAAGCCTTTCCGAGCCACCTACATCTGGGGCAGCATCATCTCCAACCTCCAGACCCACGTGGAGGTCAAGCGCCGCCGCCACAACCTCAAGTCCTACCACGACTGCTTCCTGGGCTCCGAGGCCGTGGACGTGGTTCTGGCACATCTGACCCTGAACCGTTTCTTCGGCGACGAGCCCGTGCCCCGCTACAAGGCCGTCCGGCTGTGTCAGGCCCTGATGGACTCCAAGGTGTTTGAGCCGGTGGGCGCCAAAGTTTTTGGAAAGGAGAAGAAGCGGGTGACGTTCGAGGACAGCAGCTGCAGCCTGTACCGGTTCCCGAGCCCAACGCACGGCCCCTCGGCGCCGCTGGACAACGCCAACTCTCAGTCTACTGCCACCATCAGGAGTGGCTACAGGACGCGGAGCAGGAACAAGAACAGCTACAGTCCGTCATGTGACAGGTACAGACGCGTGTCACAACACCCTCACAGCAGAGCTTTGATTCGCTTTGTAGTTCTTTCCTTGACAACTAATCCCCAATCTGTTATTTTCCCCACCTGCTTCACAAATGAGGCGTGACCTGAGACTGTTCCACTCCCATGTGTCTTGTTCTCATTACCAGTGTGTGAACATAACATCGGTTTTATGAGTTTCAAGGATACAATGCTGCTCATTTTAACTTTAGCTGTCAAAAATATGGGACTGGGCCGCGCCAGATGTTCTAGCCGTGACTCTTTTTGCTTTGCTTCTTATGCAGCTAGTAAATCTAGTGATGCTAACAGCCACGAGAGATTCATACTTGGGTCAGAGAAACATCAGATGTAGCTCCTGCTCGCAAATGACACCACGTGTACAAGATGGTGGCACTTTCAATGGTTGAATCATCACAGCGAAGGGGCACGGTGCGTTGACACGGATGCCAACGTCTCTAAAATGTTCCCTCAGAATGTTTTTACACAGTCAAATGATCAGAAGTCTCCTCAAAGCCATGAGCGTCCCCCCGCGCCCACGCCGTGCTGACAGAAAAGAGGGATGACCAGACAGACGGAGTCAGAGGACCCGAGTGTTCTTCAGTATAAATGAGGCTTTTGTTATTTGCAGCGGGGGCCGAAATATAAAAAAAAATAAAAAGCTTTGCGTGGCTGCAAAATGATCCATTGTTGCAAAGCGAGCAATTGTTTTTGTGTGTTTTTCGGTTTAAACCCCCCCCCCCCCCCCCCCATCGGTCCCAACGCCACCGTTGTTCCTTTGATGGTCCTTTTCAGCGTTGGACTGATTGCTGTTGTTGTATGACTCTCCAGTGAAGAGGTGCGGTGCTACACCACACACTCCCCATTCCGGACAGACAAATCAGTGGAAGACGTGCTGAGAAACCTCAACCTGAGCTCCACAATCACCCCTCAGATGATCAACCTCGGCCTCTCTCAGGAGCGTAAGTTGTCTCCTCTTGGATGAGGGAGTCGCATAAGTCTCACACCATGTGTCTGAGTATCCGTGCACCTCTTGACCTCTTTTGTTCCCTCTGTTTTCACAGTTGTGGATGAGGTGTGGCAGCAGCAGGCGGTGTTTAGACTGCTGCAGCTGATAGAGCTCCCCCTGCTGGAGAACCTGTTAGAGGCCAAAGACGCCCTGCAGCCATCTTTCCCCAGCAGAGACAGTGACCAGGACCTGCTGTATACGTCCAGCTACCTCGACCGTGAGGTCCTCAAGGCCTTCAGTGAAGCACAGTAAGTCACCTGCAGCTCTGGTTGTCCAAAAGTCTGTTGCAGAAGTATTATACATTTATACTACTGTTTAATATAATGTAAAGATTAGTCAACAGAGAGAACAATTTAAGTGTAGGTCCACTTTGTTGATCATGTTTTGGCAATGCCAAACTCTGGCTCTTTGAAAAATGTGACACCCTAGAGCAGCAGGACATGGTTTCAGTGGAGGATCCATAAATGATCTCTGCAGCATTAGTAGCGCACCCTACTGGTGACATGCACTAATAGCAATGGTGCCCCCTATTGGTAGCTAAAGAAATAACAGTGAGTCTGTTCTCATGATCACAAAAGTCCACTAGCTGGAAGCAATCAGATAATGCTAATAATCAGATATGATGCGTTTACATGCACTTCGGAAATGTGATAGTTGGGAAAAACCCTGGGTTAGACGCTCCAGGAGGTCGTGGAGTATCTACAAAATAGTGCCGTAAGACTCAGGAGGTGAGGAGCTGACTTTTATGGTGCCGCATTATGATGTTTACACGTTCACAGATTACAGAATAATCTGACAACTTCAGAGACCGGACAATGATCCGATTTTCATGGTTGGATGGCAGAATTCTTCTCTCTACTTTGATCTGTGCGTTGTGCTAAAGAGGAAAAACGTCCCCGTTCGTCTGTTTAATTCTCGGGGGGTCTTTATGGAGCTGAAGTGTTGACCCTCGGCGCTCCCTCAGGGCCGACGACTGGATGGCGGCAGCGGTGGACTGCCTGGAGTTCCTGCCTGACGAGCTGGTGGTGGAGGTCAGCAGGGGTCTGTCGGCCTGTGCCAGTGACCTGCCTCGGTGTAAAAGGCTGATGTACGAGGTGTTGGCGCAGCATTACGGACACACGCAGCAGCCCCCTCTGCTCAGCAACCACGTCTTCGACATCCACTCCGGCATCTCGGAGCTGCTTGGTACGATACGATCCGCCTTCGCCTTTGGAGCTCACGTGCTGATTTGTGAACCCGACCTCTCCTTCTCTCTCTGGCGTCAGTAAACGGAAAGCTGGATCAAGCTCTAGAGACCCTCCAGCTGAGCCTGAAGCTGCAGGACTCTCGCAGCAGGGAGGAGCTCCGTCGGCTCCTCAGGTTCATGGCCACAGCCGCCAAATCCCAGGAGATCAAACTGCACAAAGAGGTGAGAGCGGAGCCCCAGGGCGAAGCGGTGCAGGCGCCCGTTTGACCCAGACTCACTCACAGTTTCTCTGCTAGATTGAGAACAGGATGGCGGTGAAAAGGTCGTTCTCCAGCGCCATCGTCTACAGCAGGAGACTCTCCAAAGGAAAGGTGGACCTGATGGTTCTGTTCATGATGGACAACCACTGCGATCTGTTCAAGGTCAGCAGGCTCTTCAAGGTCATCTAAAGGCCGCTTCAGAAACAGCCTGTAACTTTGCTTTTTCCCGCCACCAGATTCCTGTTTCACTGCACCAGCTGGTCAGCAACAGAATCATGAACCTGATTCAAGGGAAGGATCCAGACACGGCAACAGGTGAGAGCTGGTTCGTCTCCCTCCGTTTGTCTGAGATTCAAAGCAGCTCATCTCACAATTCCTCCCGACTGCAGGTCCGACGTTCTGCACCAGGGTCGGCGCCGAGGCGTATTCGGAAATTGGTCAAAAGACCACCAAAGAGGAACTTTGGTCTCTACTGCGGACGATCCACGAGAACCCCAAATTCTCCTCCAAGGAGAAGAGGCGGCTGCTGGGACAGTTTTACAAAGGCCACCCGGAGATCTTTGTCGAGTACTTTGGGAAAAGACTATCGAGTGTGAACGCGGCGTCGCACTGACCTCCGTCGGACCTCTGAACCGGACTGTGAACGTTACATGTAAAAACGTGATAAGCTGCGATATTGAAGGACATTTGTGGTGCAGGACGCTAACAGGAAAAGCCCTTCAGGTGGTTAAAGCTCGGAAAGATGAGGAGAATCTGATGCTTTCTGGTACCTTTGTTTGCACGGTGGCCATCGTGTTCGTGATGTGTGCGTCTGCTCTCGTGTTCCGTGCAAACAAGCATTTAAACTGTGGACAATCCTCACGTTGTTGCTCAGTCAGGGAACTGAGTTCCTGGTAGTTAAGAGAGTTAAGCGTCATAACAGATGTAGTGTATGAAAGAATGTATCTGAGAGGCATCTGGAATGTCACGTGGCGTCGGCACAAGAGGCGTTATTTAATTTTGAGATGGTTTGGACTCGTTTTTTAATTAAACCGTCGGACTTGTGAAACCTTTCATGTGTCTTTAATCATGTTGATTGAAAGACTATGACTGTCTCCTCTGTCCTTGACGTCGAAACACTGAGCCAACTGTCTTCTGTCCATTTGAGTGAAAATAAGCGCAGATTTCGAAACCATAATGTAACAGCTGATGGTGTCGCTTCCCTCTTCCTTAAATGTGGCGTTTTACATCATTATCGGTAGACAGATGTTTAACGGGTATTTAAAGATTATATGTGAGATTATGTCCTATTTGTCAAACAAACAATTGTGACAAAGGAACTTTAAAACCTATTTAAAGTTATTCTGCAGGGGCCCTGCGGGTCGGGTGCCCTCGTCTGCCCCCTAGCGGTAACACTAGTGCTCAGGCTTCAGCACACACACCAAACACACACATCCAGCTGAGTCCTTTCCCACTTTTATTGACAAGAACTATTTCCTCCAGTTAAAAAAAATCAAACAAACAAAAACAAAGCATTTGTTCCATCGATGGTATATCACAAGACCAAATCCGAGGTGTGCTCCAAAAGTAACAACTTGAATTAAAAATATTGTACAGTATAATGGTCAGTCTTTAAAAATAAAAACTGATAACAAAAGAAGCCACAAGAACAATCGGGTGCACAGCGGGTGTGATGTGTTGCTTGTCTTCTGCGCTCAGCAGACGCCCGGTGAGCTGAAAGGTTTTACATTCTTGTAGGGGACATCGTTAACTTATCGAATCCTCTTCTGTTGACGTGAGCGGTAGATGTCATGAATGGGAGGGGCCACTGCTCCTTTGTCGTCCTCCTCGTCAGAGTCCGCGTTAGGCCGCTTCAGTGACTTGGCAACAGCGTGGTTCTCCATGGGTCCGTTTCCCTCCCCTGCAGCATCGAGTGGTCTTCCAGTGATCAGCTCTACAGCAGCGTCAACGGCTTTAGGCACAGATAAAACACGTTAGCGACACGTTTCCAGCACCCCTGCGGGTTTGCTGTCCTCCCAGGCGGAGAACGGCCCTTCCAAATGTAAAGTTCTCCACCTGGGAGGTCAGAAAACCCGGTTGGTGGAGTCCCTGGTATACAGCTCACCTCCTGCCCCAGTCACATGATTGTCACCTGATCACCGTGGTGTCTGGCGTTCAAATATAAAGTTACATAGGGAAGCCAGGTTTTCTGTCCTCCCAGCAGGAGACAGGCGTTCCCAGAGGCAGGTGGGAAAGAGTCTTCCACTGGTTTGGACTGCGGCCTTTGACACTCCACTTATTTTATCAAGAAGAGCGTGAAAGCTACTCACTCTCGGGAAGCATGCATCTCCTGAAGGTTTCCATGAGCTCGTCCACTTGGACAAAAGGACCCTGCAGCAACAAACAGGCTCTTCTCATACCTGCTCTTTGTAAACCTACAATATGAAAGAGTTAAGATCACGCAACGTACGGTGAAGCATGTTGGCGGTGGGAGCAACTTCATGAGGACAACAGCAGGTGGGGGGACGGGAAAAACTCCTCCGGGAACTGGATGTAACCCTGGAGCTGTGATGAGAAAGGAATCCCAAAAATTAGAGAAGGTTTTAGTGGAGAGGCGTGAAAAACGCGAATACTTTGCTTTGCACAAAGCTTTAGCTTGGTGCTACATACGAGCCAGGTGGCGTGGTTGGAAGGGGATCATCTGGTTAGTGTCCGGTTTGGGGTACTCCGGTTTACGGTCCGCTTCATCCTTTAACGTAGGCGCGGAGGGCGCCACCACAGCCTCTGGGAGCATCGCTGCCAGTTTGGCACGAGACACATCCTGTAAACACAGAACAAAGTCGCTCAGGAAAAGAAGAGAGAACAGAAAAATGAGGTGTGTGAGTGTGGTCTGCACCTTGTAGCCGAGGGCTTTGAGTTCACTGGAGGAGCAGGGGTACAAGTCCATGAACTTGTATCTATCTACCAGCAAGGCAGTTTCCTTGCCCTCATATTCGTCTTTGAAGGCACTGAATCGTCTGCGCTCCACCTTCAGAATACTGGCCAGGTCTCCGATGTTGCTCTCAAAAGCCAAGAAGCGAGCCCAGACTTCACTGCACGAATCAAGAAACACTGGAAATGAACATCTGCCACCTCCACATAACCTCCACGTAAACTGAAGAGTCGCAGACATTACCCCGACTTTTCTGGAGACAGGTTTCCTGAAGTGAGGACACGTTCAAACAAAACCCTGGTGTTGTTATCCTCTGCAGGGTAGAAGAAAAGAGACCCGTTTTAGTTCCTCTACTCTCCGCGCTTCATGGAACCAGTTATTAGTGAGGAAACGGCTTTCGTGAACCGTCCAACGACGCACAACATACCGTTTAGGTGGGAGAGGTAATCGATGTAAGCCAGGATGTACTCCGGAATGTCGCCATATTTCTTCAGACCCAGTTCAAAGATCTTAAAGGCCACTGATTTGTCCTGTGTGGCAGACACATCTGGGATAAGCTGAGACCTCTGGATGTGAGTGTGGTGCAGACTGGTCGTGCACGCACCTTGCTGCAGTAGTATTCCATCAGAGCTGCTGACACGAAGACGTGATGGCGCGTGCGGGGGTCCTCCCTGGCCTTCTTGAAGATGGAGCGGCCTGATTTGATGCCCTCTGCCCTCCTGGCAAACTTCATGTACTGAATGTAGACCAGCGTAGGGTCGATGTCCTCGATGACCAGCAGCTTGTTGTATATGCTGTGGACCTTCTCGTACTTCATGCGACTCTGTGAAGAACGAAAAAGATGCAGGTCAGTCTCTGGTAGCCCCGAGCACGATTTTAGATGAATGCGCAGGAAAAAAGGGCATTTGGAGGTTTGATGGACACTAACTTCTTCATAATCGGCAAAAGAAAAATACAGCAGCATGTTCTTCTTCAGAAGAGTCCCGATGGCACGTTCGTAGATGTTAGCTGCCTCGTCGCTGAACAGTTTGGAGTTATTCATGTCCTGTCGGGAAGGTTGTGTTTAAACGGGACGTCTGCACACACAACACACCGAAAGGCCAAAGCTTTCAGCCCCTCACCCCTTTCTCTGCCAGCAGCTTGCTGGACTGCTCCAGGTACTGAGCTGCCTCGTACCAGACGTCAGGGTGGTGGCCCAGGACCAGCAGGCACTGCTCGTAGGCAAACATGACTGAAACAGAGAAGAGGGGCCTCAACAACAGCATCACAGCAGCGCTGTTTAGTGATTGGTGCCGGGGGAAGATGCCCCCCCACAGACCAACAGTCACCTCTCTTCGTGATGAGGGTCTGGTCTTCTGTACGCAGAGGGTTGCTTTTTTCCCACTGGATATACTTCTTCCACATTTCCACTTGCTGAGCCTCCTGAGGGGAGTTTTGGGGCGGTACTGAAGGTGCGTTCCTGTCCAGCCCCTTCATCACCGTCTCATACTCCTGCAGTACAGAAGCAAAAGGCTTAGACAGCGTTCCTCCATGGAATGGAGGAGTGGCGGGCAGCTGCGGGACGCTCACCTTGGCCACTCTGCGAGCGTTCATGTAGTCTCTGCTCCGGTCCTCAATCATCTTTTTAGCCAAGTGAACATTGATGCCCTGTTGGTGGAGCAGACAGCTCAGGTGTTACAGCTATAAGCAAGGCACCCTGGCGGGACCCTCTTTGCCGCTCACCTCCTCATATTTGCTATAATCGCGCCAGAGCTGCTCGATGTTGATCATGGGGTTGACGCAGCCCCTCTGATACACCCTGCGCACCGCTGTGATCCTCTGGTTCTCTGCGTACGAGCCTACGGCCTCACTAGTGGAAGCCCAGAGAGCAACGTTTTGAAAGATCGGAATCATTTGTCAAGGTGTCCGAATAAAGAAAAACAGAACACATACACTCCTTTGAGGAAGTTGATATAATCCACCCAAATCTAGGGAAAACAGAGAATAGCTGTTAGAAGTCTCCAAAAGCATCGAGTGATGTCGACCTGACCGGTAACGAGGGCAGGTCGTGGTGGCTGAGTGGTTCGTTTAATATACGGGAGCGACAGGAAGTGTGAAGGCAGACAGTTGTTCGTGTTCTATTACCAGCTGACCGTCTCTGTGGATTTAGTCAGTCAGTGTTGTTGCCATGACAATAAGTGTGGGGGCTCAGCCAAATCACAGTGCCCTGCTCACCCATCCTGGTGTTTGGCTCCAGGATGGATGTTTTACACTCTGGACGGGAGCCCGACCATGCCGAGCTCATCCTAAGTCTATGTACGTCTATGATCTCCTCACAATGGGGCTGTTGCTGCCAGACTTCAGGCTTCACGTACCTGATAAGACATGATCTCCATACCGATTTTGTCCAGGGCAAAATCATATGCCTGGGCCATCTTCTCTCTGGCAGCAAGAACAATGACATGAAACAACCGACACGGTGGCGTTTTCACACGCAACTGGAGTGCTGTGTTCTCTTACTTGTAGCTGGGGAGCTTTCCTTTAGTCTCTCGGACATACGAGAGGTAGCATTTCCACAGGTCGATGTGCAACACCTTCATGAGACACCTCTGAAACAACTGGACAGGCAAGAACACTTAAAGACTCCGCGGAGCCAAGACAGATTCTTGATCAGCTCAATACAACACATTTAGGACAACCATGAAGAGCATTAAGTGTATATCTGATGTGGGAGGATTCCAGCTGTGGTTCTGGCTGGATCTCAGGCCGGATTAAGGAAGGAGCGTTACACACCAGCATTAGAGACGCCCACATTTCAGCTGATTACAGACAGACTTTAAAGCCCATTTGTAGATTATGGGTTGGATACCAACATTCAGGGGAAAGAAATGATGGGAAATAACATTCTTCAGGACAAACATTTCATCTCAGAACAACTCGACGGCTGTGAAAGAATAATTTTGCTGTAGGACATTTCAGGTAGGACAGTAACGGGATTCTGTGAGTCGGAGCGTGCCGGCGTACGAACGTGGCACCACTGATCACCCAGCACCACCAGTCGAACGGTGTTTAGACAGAGTTTTCAAAGACTTTGTGTGTTATATTTACCAGACAGACAGCAAATAATCTTTACACACGTTAAAGACACACGAGTTAGCGCCAACAGTGTGACGCTTGCTTACCTTTTCTACTTTGTCATAGTTTTTAGCCTTGATCTGCAAATAAGAGCGCAAATGCAACATTAATTGGTACCGCTGCCCCGGCGGTTAGGAAGGAGACAACGTGACACCTCTCGCTCCCACACAAGATCAACAAAGTGAAATTCACACAAAAACGGCCACTTTAAATCAGGGGTTTATTTTGTGTAGTTACAGAGCACGATGCTATAAGACAGAAGGGACTGGGTTCAGTCTCAAGCTCGTCACACTGATGCTGATGAGCCAACAAAACACCAAATTCAGCTGCTGTCAAGGGAAAATGTTCAGAGAGAAATCTAACATTGTTTGATGAGATTAGGAGACCCTAAACAGTCCCGGAGGTTTGGAGACAGCACATCACCCAACGGACTCCCAAGGATGGTTTTTTATTATTGCAACAGTATATTTTTAAAGTTTCCTGCACTTTATGCATAAACCTAAGGTGTTGGAGTGTTACGCAACCCTTAGAAGGAGCAACTTTCTACAGCTCTGTGGCCCAAAACGCACTGATTCCAACTGCAGATACAGCGAAACCACCTACGATCCAGAGCCAAACAGGAAACTCGACCTGCTTTAGCTTCAGTGCAGCTCGATCTTTCTGTCCTTCAGGATGCAAACCAGCACTAAGCTGGCCCATTTCACAGCATCCAGTCATCTCCTGAGCTCTCGTGCACCATCCTAAAGGGGAACACACTGCAGTGACATAACATGCTGATGAGATGTTGGAGGCTCATCCTGCAGACCTGTCCCCCCCCCCCCCAACTGACTGCTTTCAAAGTCCGTTTAGGATTTAGTGACGGGATTAAGACACAATCATCACCTCAGAGATGCCCACTAAGTTTATTAGATCCTGACAGAGTAAATGAGGGAACTTTACACAAGACCCAAGTATTAGTATCATAATTGTGCCGTTAGAACATAAAGGATTCAGTAAAATGATGGTAATGGTTAAATGTTGAAAAGTGCATTATAAAAAACCTGTATTTGTTAAAATCATTGCAGAAACAAGTGTTTTCGTTAGTTTCTATTGAGGAAGAAAATCACTCAGCACATTTTAGTTAGAGAAAAGTGAGTCTCCAAAATGCTTCTCGTCAGGATATTTCAGTGTTAATTAGTGACGACTTTGAAAGGAAGCACAACAAACCCTTTAATGCAAATGATTGTAAGAGCCGGGATCTTACAGATGCACATAATTCCATCCTCCTCTACCACTGTATTCCCTAATGGTCACGCTATCCCAGCTGCCTTTGGGCGAGGGGGGGGGGGGGGTAACAAAGAGGAGAAAGCACCATCCACACTCACAATCAGTCCTAAGGTCAGTATGGTCACCTATCCTCCTAATGCATAGCTTTAGGCTGTGGGGGGGCAAGAGGACCTGGAGAACCCACACGAGAACATACCAAGTCCACAGAGAAGCCCCCAACCCTGCAGAGCTTCTTGCTGCGAGGCCACAGTCCTGACCCCTGCGCCATCCCATACATATACTTACCAAATTTGTTTTGAATATAACATCAATCTACTGGTTCAAATTTCAGATCTAAACTTCTGCCAAGCTGTTAACTGGGACTAACGCTGGGTGTCGTAATCATTTGTGATTCAGACATGATCTGGGATGCACACAAGGAATATGCCAAGTTAACTTCCGAAACTGCCATTTAAACATTTTAAAAGGACACTCCTATATTAATCAGCCCTTTTCTACTATATGGAACCATTTAAAATAGGAGAAAAAGTCTCTTTCCCTGAACAGACTCTTCCTAATGATGTGACAGCACCGTATTGGTAAATATCAAATCCTTCCAAACCCTAACCAGGCTGTCAGCCAGCCTGCCAGATATTTATTACCACTAGGTGGTAGACTCAAGCCTTCCAAGGCACTTGCATTAACACGGGCTTGGTTCCTCCCCCTCTGAAACATCATCTCACTTCCTTCCTATTCTAATGTCTGGAACTGTATATTTCCCAGCAGTGCACTAATCTTTACCACTTCTTGGACTCCACTCTAATGCTTATTAATGTGAAGTGATTTTAAGGCCAAATGAAGGAATGTTCTGTGATGCTGAGTATATAATCCAAAGGTACTGCAAAGGGAAGGTTCAAAGGAATAAAACGTTAGGTGGGTAGAATGAATCGTTGAGTCGAATGCACTCGGGTCAAGAGGTCACTGCTCATGTTTTCAAGGAGACCGAGGAACGAACGGCCCACACATCCAAGGATTTGTTCATAAAGTTATCCAAAAGAAAGGACACAGGAGGCAATAAATTGACACGACAAGTGAATAAAACGCTAATGCACTCCAATACTATTAAAATAGTTTAATACTGTTGCAGACCAAACATGCAACAAATGCACTTTACCCCATTTGTAAAAGGAAGGACGTAGAGGATGTATTCTTTAACCTGGGAACATCATGATCTATGAAAAGGAACTGTTGATGGGACCAATTTCCCCTTTCTTTGGTTTAAAGACACAATTCACCCATCTAGCCTGGGCTGGAGACATTCCAAAAGAACAAGAGCAAATTTAATGATGCAGATTTTTGTTGTGCAGGGTTTATTTGGGAGACAAACTAAGAACTGTAAATTGTTACCCACCCCTTTTTTTAACTTTAAAAATGAATTGTGACTTTAAACATGTAGACAAGACATTGCGTTTTGTGTGAAAATCACGTTGTTGATCATTGATGGAAATTTCCCAGCCATGCACACTCAAGAGAAAATAAAGGTATTAACCTCAGCTTCAATGAAAAGTTTCCAGAATCTGCCAGAGCTTGGGAACTGTGTGACAAGGCGCTCATATGTCTTCCTTGCTTTATCTATGGGTTGGTTCTAAAGGAGGAGAATGCATGAACATTCCGACTTGTTTTTACATACCAGACAGTGAGAAAAGACACAAATATAGTATCACTGGTTAAGAACTAAACCACTACCCCCCACCCAGCCCTTTCCCATTTTAATCAAAAACCAGGAATACAACTCTGTGTCACTAAACCTGTGCTTCTCGAATCAGAATGCTCCATGCGTCAAGGTCATATGGATTTTCTTCCAACTTCTTCTCTGCCTTTTTCACCTTCTCTGGAATATACTCAGATGCCGCCTGCAAAACAACACAAATGATGCAGGACAAAAGGATTACAATCTTAGGTGGGAGTTAAGGACACTTTAATAGCCAATGAGGCCAACGTTGACACCAAAACATGATTATTAGATTTTAACGTCACTCTATCGTAACCTTGGCCACGCCCCTTAACTCATAGAGCAAAGAAGGCTTAAATAGAAAATCAATGATACATTTTCTGCCCTACTAGTATTACCTATAAAATATGCCCCACCTAGGAAAATTAATCTAACCTAAAGCTACATCAGATAAAGTTAGCCTATGGAAAAAGTGCTTATATATGGTCAATGGCGGAATTAGCAGCAACGATGCTAAAGTTAGCCATTCCACACAACGGAAAGTAGGCCAAACTTTATGGTATATAAAATAAACATAGATGTGAAGACTATCTAACACTGACATTCACATGTGGGCGGATTTTACAGTTAACACGCATCCCAACCGTTAACTAGACTGTAATATTTAAGTAAAGTAGAAGTTGAAGCAGCATATAAAGGTTAAGATTAGCTTGTCGTTCGACAAAACTGCATTTAGCTACCTGATCGGCGGTTGCGTCGGTGGTCATAATGGGAGGAGTGATGTCGAAACGAACTATATATATTTAAACTTTAATCAGCTGATTAACGGATTTTTTTTAAGAACGACAGAGCATATCGTCGGAAAAGTCGATCACATTGCCCTCAAGGAAGCAAGGCTAGCTCGGGTGGGCTGCACAATATCTCAAAATGGCGTGGAAGAGATCGACTTCCGGTCCTCAGCTGAAGATTCTTCCGGTAAGTGATCCTTCAAAATAAAACCAGCCCAGATATATTTGTATAGAGAAAGCGTGTTTATAGTTTATCAAAAGGTTCACTTTTTATTTTTATTTTCTTTTTTACCAATTTGAATGAAATTAATAAATAAAACAGTATTTATAACGATGACAAATTAGGTGGTGAGTGTTAAAATGTTAATTATTTGTTAAACTGTTGGTTCCGCGCATCCTGTTGGTTCCGCGTGCTGCAAACGAAACTATTATTTGGCTAAATTGAACCAACCAAGGTTTAAAATGTGAGAAATTACACGCATATGTCCGATGACTTCTGCAACGGCTATTTTTAGAGCTGGAAAAACATATTCTGAAAAATTGGAGTTTGTCATACGGACACTTTCTTTCACAGAACATTGACATATCCAGAATATTCTGGAGAATGGAGTTTTACATAGATTAGTTTGATTACGCCTAAACCGAGTTAATGGGCAACGCGCTTACAGCCCTGAACAGTAGGGGGAGACAAACGACGCGCCTGTGCACGCGCTTGAGTGTACGAAGTTTACCACCCAAAACAGACCAAAGTAAAAGAGCACCGATAAGGCCCATCAGTCCATGTTTTGAATCCCAATCGGAATTGGATTAGGATTTGACTCTATTTCGGCGGTGGCTGGACTCCATTTCCCTACACTTGTGGGAAATGTAGCTGCTCTAGTAGGACTGTGTGATAATTACCGAAAATATCTTTGTTGGTCCCTGCATTAATGTGTCCGTCGAGATAGATTGGAAATTTTAATCAAGGGGTTTTATTATATGGGGTTACTGCCCTTTTCAGGAAGAACCCTTGTGCCTTCTTTCAGAAGTTCTGTATTACACGTCTCCCGAATTCGTTTTGCAGCTGTGTTTATTCATGATGGCTTCAAGGCATTCACACCTGCTTAACAGCTGACCAAGTCTGTTGTCTGTAATTGTGGCAAAGACAGGTGAGGGCTGGGAAAGACAAATGCTTGGGTGGATTAGATTACAGCTGGTCTTTTTAGACGCTGAGCACAGGGGGTTTATGAGCAGCTTACTTGTCAACAGACTGCATCCAAACAGAGATTTTGCTCCCCCACTAATTTACTAAAGCTCTCTTTGCTGTCCACAATGGGCTCGACTTTAAGTCGATGCGTAGCCATGCTAAAACATACAGTTCAAATTCTGTGCATGCTTGTTACAGAAAATAATGCCTCCACATTCTGGTGCAGAACCTCTGCGTTTGGCTCACTGACTGGAGTATCTGGATGTTTTGCGGAAAATAGAATAATATTTAAACAAATCTGCACAAGGGGTGATTTTTTTTTTAAAACGGTGATGTAAGACATTTTACTATTCACACCCAAACCAGCCGAACTCTTCCCTTAACAACCTTATTTAACCACAAAAACACCTCAATTTACAGTTTGCTGAAATATCGGCCAGTGTAACTATAAACAGTGAATGCGTCTTTATTTATAATTGTTATCCCTTCACTCTTGTGTAGTTTATTGTGTCGTTAGCTGGGAACGAGGCTCTCGGCGGCCGATTGCTCTGGTCTGGCCGATGCCGTCAGTTCACAAACATTCGCTCGCGGTTGCTAGAGAAAAGGGACATATTCGAGGCTGCGAGGCCGCGCAACAACGCGTCTTTTCGGGCTGGCAGGAACGGCCAGAGAGATGGGCTACTTGGCCCAAACACGAAGAAGACGAATTTGAACTCCACTGCCACAAGTTTGGGTCTGCGAGGTGTTTGTGGACGCACATATGTAGGAGTTGTGTAATGTTTAAAATGTGGGAGATGGTGTCGTTACCGAGAGAGAGCTCTCTCTTCCTGTCGTCTCGGACAAGATGGCAGCGGTGCAGGCGAACTGTGCATGATATGGATTTATAAGTCCATAACATGTTCAGCGGAGCCCTGGATCATACTTATAGTGACTCTATGTGAAGGTAAGCGGCGTGGTCAACAACAGCTGTTAATGTGAAATATTAGCGTGTTTAACATTCGAGTCATACTTTAAATGTGACGTAACGAAAAGTCATAAGTGAGCTGCAAACTTAGCTAGCGAGCATCGTGTGGTTTCAGCAGGTTTAACGGCCACCACGCTTCTGTTATCGAGCCGTTTATTGTTTATTATTGTTATTATTTACTATGGTGAACCAAGCCCGTTGGGGAGGTCGCTAAAGCCAATAAAGCAGGCGGGTCGATGATTCCCATCCAGTGTTTGTGACTGTTGGCAACGTCTCCAGAGCTGCTCCAGCTCTCTGGCTTCATCTGCGGGTTCTCTCAATCATTAACCTGCTAACGGAGCACTTTAGATTGGGCCAATGTTGAACTTGCAGCAACCAACGCACATCTGAAATTCCCCGATAGTTGTGACTAAACGGGAAAGTCCATTGCAAAATCCTGCTGACGTGCACACACGTTTAAGAGCCATTTTAACCCACCTTAACTCAGCTATTCAGGACACTCATTATGCTATAATGAATGTGTCTAATATTACGCAACAAATGGCGCTGCTTTATGTCGAAAAACGTCGTTGATGCTTTTGAACATCCGTTGAAATCTCGTTCACGGGTGGAAAACTGTTGATGGCCTGGAGGGAATTCCAAGATAAAGTTTAAAGGACCTTCCAGCGTGGGCAGGTATTTTGGTCAACTTGGTCAACAAGCTTCCTCGGGCGTCTTAGTTACCATCTAAAACTGGTTATGACACATTAACAGGCTGAATTCGAAGCCGTGTGATGGAGGCGTCCTGTATGGTCAGCATGTGTGTTGTTACTGGTTCCGGTCCAGTTTAACCAGCTCTGGCTGTGTGTTTCAGACTTTGTTGCCTCGTTCCTGAGGAATCAAACAGTTTGGGGGTTTATTTGTGGACTCTACTGGTGTAGCTCTGTTGGGTTCTTACCTGTTCACTCAGACCAGGATAATTAATATCCTGAATATGTTTACGTGAATAGGATGATGCTTTTCTGGATCACAGCATGGTGTCTGAAGAAATCCTCTTTATTTCCTCCACCATTTGCCTTCTTTGATTATTACAGATGTGTAAACTACAGCTTTATGCTGTGCTTTGTGTTATTGGCTCCTGGTGTGTAGCAATCATCAATGTATCGGGTGCAAGGTCGCCCACACAAGGCTGATGGTGATAAAAGAGCCTGAAACAGAAAACTGGATCCACAGAAACACACATAAAAAAGAAATCACTGTAGCAACAAACTTTACGAGTAAGGTTCTCCTGAGCAGAAGACCCAGTGTGTTTAGTTGCACTGTATCATAACCGAAAGGACTGTTTTAATGTTTCAGCAGCGTAATTAGTGACCTAAATAATTCAGTGATAAATGCCAGTCTGCAGGAGCTCAGACAGGAGCTTTTGATCAGGGTTTCCTTACTGCTGTTTGCCCTTTTTTCAGTTTGTGCCATGTTGAAATCCGAGAAAACTGCTTTGTAATCGGCAGTATTTTGAATATTTAAATATGATATAGGACTATAATTGGAAGGTTAAACACAATAAGATGCTAGAGAAACTATAGGAGCCTGCTGCTCACTTCCAAAAATGTATATGTGGAAGTGTGTTTTAGAAAATTAGAAAATACAGGAAGGGAGGATTCCTCCAGTTGTTGCTTTCATTTCTCTAAAGAGGTGGTGCCCATATCTGAACTCAACGATGCTGTGTGATTTCGTGCTCTTCATCAAGTCATGCTGTCTTTGTTGATGTTAGTGAAGACTAACGAATGAAGCTAAAAGAGCACAGCAATACTCGATGATTGTGCTGCGACGCCTCTGGTGCCTGGACGTCCCTGCGATGAATCCATGGATGCTTTTGGAGGGGTGCAAGTGCAGTCTCGGGTGGTTTGGATCATGCAGACCTACATAGAGGGGACCATCTCAGCTGTGCTCTTGCTCCTCAGCTCTACATCCTGCACTGCCTGCACAGGAAGCAGCCTGGCTGGAGGAGCTCTGATAGACGGCGGCTTGGTTGGAGCACGCTGAGCCTTCCAGACACACGAGCTAAGCAAACGTTCGTCACACAGTATTGCTAGGAGCTAGCATATGAGTCGTGCAGGACCTGATTAGGACACACTGAGGTTGTGTAAATGGTTCTCACCACCCAAACACCTCTTCACTGATCATTCTTTTACATATTACACATGATTGGTGTAGAATTGAGGGGTTTTGTTGTGAAAGTCTTACTGCTCCTGTCAGGGCAAAATCCAAATGAGTAAGGTGTCTTTTTTAATGTGTGGCAGGACCGCAGCCATTTATAGCTCGGTGTGCCCAGGTCTAAGCTTTTGATCGCCCTGATGCTGCTTTTCACTTTTAGCTGTGAAGTCAAACACCACGGCCATAAATAGTTCCCCAGCATTCGTTTACCAGCAAGCAGCTGGAATCGTGGCTCCTGAGATGAATGTGATCAGTGCTATCAGCACTCAACACAAGTGTTGTTTGACTGGAGTCGCTACACAGACGCTCTGGTTCCTATTGAGTGGCCTACAGAGGAGCCTCATCCTGGAGAGAGGAGATGACGCTGGTTTTGGGGGGTTTCCTCTGGACTTTTGCTCTTCCACGACCAGCTGTTATGAATGGGCTCTGACCTTGATTAACATGGGAACTTATGTATATTAAACCAAGATCTTGGTTGTCAAGTATGAGTGATCGACCTGCGACAGGAAGTTCCCGTCCGAGTGCTTGAGAGAGTTACAGTTGAGACACGTGGTCATAGTTTTATCACACCCCAAGCATTCATGCTTTTAAACTCCTTTTTTTAGACTCCTTTTAGATGTACTACCAGCTAAAATCTCACTTCTGTATTCTAGCTTTTATTAAGCTTTTTTTCTCTGGCTGAGCTTTCAGATGAGGTGCAAGAATCTTTTCTGCTTGTTATAAAACAGAAATGTTGGGTTTGTTTTTTATTGCTTTGGTTTAGTGGCCGTTCATTTTCTTTGCTGCAGCCTTTATTGAGATTCTGTTTGATTGGGATGAATTAGACACGAGCAGATTCCTGTGTGCATCTTTCTTTCTTTTGCCCATTTTTCAGTGTGATTTTAAGTAGATTTTAAAAAGGGTCACTGCCATAAAAATGCAATATCTCGGGTGTCTCTGTTTTGTTTCTTATACTCGAGTGTATTTTAGCTTTTGCTGTGTGGCCTCGATGGTTAGGAATGGTTGAAAACACACCCATACTTAAATAAATGGGAAAAATGCCTTTCAGTCTTTTTTTATTTTCCTCTCCTTGTGGGTTATCCTCTTTCTAGCTCTTTTGGTTGCCTAGAGACCCACAGTGGGATGTATGGAAGTAGGAGAAAAGGTCAGGCAAACCTCAGAGATGTTAGTCATCTTCTGTTCGGAGGTGTTGGTGGGATTGTAGTAGATAGAACGAGTTGGTGAAGACAAAATAAAGTGTTATTTGGTCCTAATCTAGTCGAAATGTGTAGTGGACCAACAAGAGAATGATTACCGGGTCACTAGTTGTGATGTCATACTGTATAGGATTCAAAATACACAATTGGCATCTGGCATCTTATTCTCAAACTACCAATATAATATATTTTGCAAAAATAGCCCAGTTAAGGCTGATAATGTTGTGTTTTTCCATCCCCCCCCCCCCCCCAAAGCTGTCATTTAAAGACCCATTGCTTTGTCGTTTCTCTCTGCAGGTATGGCCTCACAAGTCTTGGTGTACCCACCACACATTTATCAAACCCAGACAAGTGCCTTTAGCAGCGTGAAGAAACTCAAAGTCGAGCCCAGCAAGTGTGTGTCCAAGGAGAGAGCACACCCACGGACTTATCTGAACAGTAGAACCCTCAGCATCGTGCACCCAACAAAACAAGCCCACGCGTTTGGAAGAGACCTTGCAGTCAGTGTGAAAGTGCGTGAAGGACAAGAGCACCCGGTGCAGACCGTGGTGGTACGCGGCGTACAGAGACAACACGCCAGTAAGAGAGGAGTGGAGGGAGGCCTCTCGGGCCCAGCTGTGGGCCAGCAGCAACAGGACGCAGGGGTTTCTCTCTCACAGGGCAACGAGCAGCAGCGGCAGCAGGAGCAGACAGTCACAGCAAGTGGAGGCAGCAGTGGAGCAGCAGGAGCAGGAGGAGGGGGACGGGGAGAGGGCTGCAGTGGAGGAGGCCAGGGAGTCGGTGAGGAGGAGGGCGACAGAGAAGAGGACTGTGGAGGTTTGAACTCGGCAGACAGCTCTCAGCGATGTGGGCTGAAACGTAAAAGCCAGGAGCTGGATAATCGCGGGAGCACCATGCAGATTGTGGAAGAACTGTCATTGTTGCCCGCCATGTTGCAAACAACAAATGTGGGTAATGCAACCATGCCTGCGCCCGCAGCCATGGGGGCCGGAGGGGGGGCCTCCAAGCAGGGTGTAGGGCACGGGGCTTTAGGAGCAACTGGGGGAGCGGGAGCTGGCGATGGGGACTATCAGGTAGTACAGCATGAAGTTCTGTGTTCCATGAAGAATACATACGAGGTGCTGGATTTCTTGGGACGTGGCACGTTTGGCCAAGTTGTGAAGTGCTGGAACAGGGGCACGGGCGAGGTGGTCGCCGTGAAGATCCTGAAGAACCACCCCTCCTACGCACGGCAGGGTCAGATCGAGGTCAGCATCCTTGCTCGCCTGAGCGGGGAGAACGCCGACGAGCACAACCTAGTGCGAGCTTTCGAATGCTTCCAGCATCGCAGCCACACCTGCCTGGTGTTCGAGATGCTGGAGCAGAACCTTTATGATTTCCTGAAGCAGAATAAGTTCAGCCCGCTCCCCCTGAAAGTGATCAGACCTGTGCTGCAGCAGGTAGCTACAGCTCTGAAGAAGCTGAGGAGCATGGGTCTGATTCATGCAGACCTGAAGCCAGAGAATATCATGCTGGTGGATCCAGTGAGGCAGCCCTACAGGGTGAAAGTGATCGACTTCGGCTCTGCCAGTCACGTGTCCAAAGCCGTGTGCTCAACTTACCTCCAGTCTCGATACTACAGGTAAGCATGCTAAACGGAGTCTGTTTTCCACATTGGTTCAGTCTGTGTGATTACAGCGTTATGAAATACCCTTCAGCAGGCATGAGAATGGTTTCCACACCGTGCAATATCCTGCCTGTTTAAGAAGCACACGCCACAAAGCCAGAGAGAACCTAATTAGAACAATGTTCTGCACCACATTCAAGCAAAAATAAGCTTTAATTAGCATTTATTGGAAAACTCTGACCAGTCGAGAGAGGGAAGAGAAGACAACTCCCTTTTCTGCCATTCACAAGTTTTAAATGTTTATTTAGGAAGCACAACTGTGTTTTTTGTGGTCAGTTAGAGCTGAATAGGCCTGAAATAGTATCTGTTATGTAATGAGAGGAAGGATTGAGTCGACTGCAAAGTTTATGCCTTTTCCTGGATCTCACAAAGACATAAAATTAGACACGGTCCCATTCCAATATTTTAAGCACTTTGATCCGGCGGGCATTGGTTCTTCCTCCACGTATTTCTGTTCACACGTGCATCTGTAGACGTGTTTTAAAGATGTTGGAGATGCCCCAAATGGCCAGGGTTACTGTCTGCCTCATTGCTATGGTGCTTCACTCCTGCACGTTGTGACTATTGGGACACACACATCACACTCACTAAAGCACAGAAACGAGCGTTCGCCGGTACGAAAGGATGTGCCGATGCTTCACGTCTCCCAGGCTAGACTGTAGGCATGATCAGGTCCACGTAGACACCACATTCCACGTGATTATGCTTCCAACAGGGTCCTCTGACCATCTGGGTGGTCCATATGCATGCTCCCCAGGGGGAGAAATCTTTTTATTAATTCGAATGCGTCCATCTTTGGATTTGAGAATGAGATTAAGAGGCTGTTTAATCACACACTTAAAGCAAACTAATGGGATTAGTGGAAAATACCAAACACACACATGCAGGTACGTATGTTCAAATACTCCATGTTGAGAGTTCACCATCGCTTTAAAAAGGTGTTCCTAAGTTCAGAGAGTAGGTGGTTAGCTGTTCCCGCTGTATTCCTGCTGTATTCCCGCCGTGCTGGGGGGGAGGTCAGCGTCCTGTTGGGATGTGTCTGTTCCTCGCAGGTGAAAAAAAGGTGAAAAGAATCTTTTAATCAGGTTCACACAGACTGATGGCAAATGATTGTAGCAGGGAATGTTTTAAGAAAGTTTTCTCTCTTAAACGTTGATATGTAAAGCTGGGAGAGGAGTGAGGGAGCTTTCTGAAGCAAATCCAGGTCAGTGCCAGGCTGATTTAATGACAGGCATTTGCATGGCCTTTGAATAATTCTGTACACTAAGCAGTGGAGCAGCCTGTTCCACAGGGAATTAGATTAATGTTGGTGGAAAAGAATGACTCAGTGTCTGTCCGGACTCGTGTCTACTGTAGATTTTTCCTCTGACATAATTTATGTTGATCCTCTATTAGAAATTTTGGGATAAATATGAATCGCAGTTGTTGGTTTGGAAATGAGATCACGATTCTTTGGCCTGTTTTTTTTTTTCCTTGACTAAATGTTGAAATTGAATTGATAAACTTTGACAAAACCAAAAATCACCAGTTTGAAAGGCTGATGTTTTCGTACACCGAGCAAATGGAGTCCTGTATTGATGAGGTCAGAGGCCCTTTCATGATCCCTGAGAAGTCAGTTCCAACAGTTTTATCACTGGAACAGAAATGTTGAAGAAGTTGGCTGAAGCAGCCAAAGGACAGTGATTATTATCTGCTAACGAGCACCGTAACTTTTATCCGATTTGATTAAGAAATAAAAGCTTTCTGTTGCATTTGGATTAAGACACAGACGAGGCTTCAGACGTCATCGATGATGTCACAGAATGAAACGGGACGGGCTCGATGCTCCGTTTACAAAAAGACCTCCGAGTTACTAGACACGGTTCATGTGATGTCAGGACGCTGCAGCGCTGTAACGAGGCCCAGACAGTTTGTTATTGTCTGGCTTAAATGCTCTGTCTTCCCGCTGTATTCCTGCTGTATTCCCGCTGTCTTCCCGCTGTATTCCCGCTGTCTTCCCGCTGTCTTCCCGCTGTATTCCCGCTGTATTCCTGCTGTCTTCCCGCTGTATTCCTGCAGTATTCCTGCTGTATTCCCGCTGTCTTCCCGCTGTATTCCTCCTGTCTTCCCGCTGTCTTCCCGCTCTATTCCCGCTGTATTCCCGCTGTCTTCCCGCTGTCTTCCCGCTGTCTTCCCGCTGTATTCCTGCTGTCTTCCCGCTGTATTCCTGCAGTATTCCCGCTGTATTCCTGCAGTGTTCCCGCTCGTGACGTCATCACGCTGCCGTTAGCACGCCTACCTTGCTAACAGTCAACACAATCGCGTGATATCATGAAGCTTTATCGTCAGTTGAGTGAGGAGGCAGCAACGGTGATGCGTTTAGGGACGTAAAACTTGAAAAAAGAGATGTTGTTTGTTTGTTTGTTTGTTTGTTTCTGGGAGTAAAACGTCCAGCTGACATCTGTGTCCACTCCAACCTTGACTGAGGGTTAGGGTTTCATGATGCTTCCTGTCACATGTGGGGAAGATTATGGTGCAAAATCATTCTATGGTTCCTGCTCATGAGGTTTAGCTCAGGAAGTGATGGCACTAAAGATTGTGGCACAGTTGGGTGGGAATTTTATGGCCAATCACCAATCAGAGTTTAGATGAGAACCTGAGAACGATCTGATCACAGGAGGTAGAAACATGTCTCGTTAAAGAACTTTCACCTTTGCACAGATGTACCTTCAAAGTTCCATCGGGACAAAGCAAAACAATCTGGACAGAAATAATGAGGACAGCAGCTTGTTGCAATTAAATGACTTCAATGTGATTAAATAAACTGTAACAAGTACTGAACGTTGCTGACATAAATCTTTATTGTCACTCGCACAGTGGCGGAGGTCAGAGCATAAAGGCCACAACCACATGAACCCCCACATTTTAATCTATTTGCTTTGTTTTAATTTAATCAGCCCATCACGATGTGAAGGACAATCAAGGTTTCTGGAACTTGAATCATTATCTAGCAGCGTTGCCACTGGCAACCAGACATGTTGTATCAGTGAGACGTCTTCAGAGTTAATGAGACGTCTGCAATATATGCAGCCGTTTCAAAATGGCATCGTTGGCCGTAGAAATCAGATAACAGCAAATATTGTCCAAATATAGTGACCAGGGAGGAGACAGCCACAGGCCGGCGTACCGGCGGCTGGAGCCCACCTTTCTGTTTAACTCGCTAGCTTTGATTTCAGAAAAAAAGGAATCTCAAACCGAGATTGACTTCTAAATTTTGGTAAAAGCCTGAGTTTGCAGCCCTGGGAAGCAAACACGCTGACTTGGGAGGGTGTTGCTGCGTATGAGGGCGAAGGTTTACTTAAAATAGCCCGCGGGCCGTCCGCCAGTGGCGTTCGCTTCTATAGATGGTGAGGCAACACAGCCGCCAGAATGAAAAACGGACACCATGAAATACTAGAGAGCTCTCACTTCCACGTTCAAGGTCGCGGGCCTCCAAGCTCAGCTCTTTTGATCTCCATATGTCCACTAAATGTGAGCGCTGAGTTTGCTGTGACGCAACATGATGTTACAGTGGACCGGCGTGTTTGGAAATAGCAGTTTTATCCCTTACACTGGGAATTAAAACTGTTGTGTAATGCACACTGATTCTGCTTTACGTTTTTGTGTCTTATTCATATATGTGGGTGTAACGTTTCAGGTTTCCTGGTGTTGCGCAATGCCCCCATTGTTTTTATGAATGAAATGAAAGCAGAAGCTGGAGCCTTTATCCGAGGACCAGTTTGTCTCCACCACGTCCCAACATGTTTCCAGCATATTTGAACTAAACCTGCACTTGGCTGAGCTGTTCGCTTAAATAATCCCAGAACTCCAGCAGTGTCGCCATAGAAGGCAGCTGGAAGACGTTTTTTCTACAATAACAGTTTTAACTTCTCTCTGGGCTGATGCAGAATTATATCACATCATGTGCAGTTATTTTGAATGAACCTGCTGTCGTATGTGCAGCTTAGCGACACTAAAACCTGCCTGACTCTTTAAGGGCTGAAAGAACAAATGATGTTAAACATGGGAGTGTTCCACCTCTGTCTCTGCTCTGCTCTGCTCTGCTGAGAGAGCTGCATCCCATTCACTCGTGGCTTCTCCAGAACATCAGAGTGCAGCATCATGTGCTGACGGTCACCTGGGACGGGGCTGCAGATGGGGCTCCAGACGGCCTTATTCGCTCCCCTCCTCACCTTTGCTGCTCCCTGAGAGGTCAGAGCTGAGGCTCACAACTATTTCTGGAGGATGAGATAATTGCCAAGAATAAGAGGTGGACAAGAGGATTAGGCCCGTTCTCTTCTCTAAGACACATTTCTCAGCATATCTCTCCAGGTGAGATAAAAAATCTGGATTTAATAGGTCACCATCTAAAAATAGCACCCGCTGTCCCTTTTTTGTAAATCAGTAAATAAAGTAGTTGATCTATATTTGTGTCGTGCAGACTACTTCTGTGTGCGGTAAATTTATTTTAGATAATCTTCCATCCAAAGTCCAGACGCAGGAGAACAGTCCCAGAACTGGAACCATCTTTCTTGTGGTCATCTGTTCAAACGTAGTCCTTCTGAATAGCACTTTTTAATCTTAAACAAATTAACTCATTTTCATTTACTGAGGCTTGTTAGACATGACGCCATCTGATATAAAATAACGTCTCCTGGTCTTCCTGGTGTGTCTGACTTGGGCTCACGGGGCTGCTGCTCACGTGTTCACGTCTCTTGGGCTCGTACGTCATCTCCTAAGGACAGAAAATAGCTCCGGTTTCACTGTGATGCTGGAGTTGCATTGATTAGAGCCGCGCGGCGCAGCCATGGCAACACCCGCTCAGATAACCTGCTGGAAGCAACAAAGACCTTTCATGTTGTTTTAAGCAGGGTCACGACTACGAATATAAAGGGGAAATAACCCTCCGTTGGGTTTATAGTCGGCCTTCTCCACGTTGTTTTTACAACCTCTGACTGGACGTCACGCCTGCTCGTCTGCTTTCATCCTTGTTTTCCTCGTGGAAGAGCAGCGTCCTTCAGTGTGTGTAATTCATGTTTACTGCATGTTCCATTTGAAAATCCACGACCGAGCTTTGAGTGGTCGTCACGTCTCTGTGCCCAGTTGGCCCGGTTGGCCCGGTGCGTTGGACCCATGGCCCGTTCACATCAACCATTAATGCATATTCAGCGTGTGTTGTGCTGACGGAGCACTCTGATTGGCTGTTCAGCCTCAGCTAATTATTAACAGATGTGGGGAAATCAAGCAAAGGTTAAAGTTAAGGGTGCACGCACACACACACCATTACACACACACACACACATGCACACACACACACACCATTACACACTACCATTCCAAACCATGTAGCACCAATGGTTTGTCATATTTTTCTGCACTACTTAATCATTCTACCTCTGGAATGTCTTATTTGCACCTTCATTTTTCTTCATATCTTCTGACATTCCTTTCTGTATATAATGTACATAGTAATGTACATAACATAAGAGTCTTTATTTTTAGTACTATCTTTACTGTACACCACGGGCTGCCGCTGTAACACGTGAATTTCCCCGATCAATAAAGTTTATCTTATCTTATCATAATGTAAACAGCTCACATTCTTCAAGCGCTTTCAGTTTCCTTTCATTTTTGTGAGGCCATCGGTGCACCTGTCTGTCAGCGTTCAGGTAGTGAGCACATCCTTGTGTCTTTTCCTGCTTTAAGTCCCATCAGAGTTTTGCTACATTCTAGACGACTGGCTGCAGTCTGAATAATATCCAACGTTTCAAATGCACATCGTCTTTATTGTCGACTTTAGCAGTAACCTGCAGCCCCAGTGAAGACAAGGTTGTGTTGATATGTGAGATCTCTGCTTTCGCTCTCTTGGGAGCGAAAGCAGAGAACAAAACACGCAATTCTTCTTTCTTACGTCCTCTTGTCTTTTGTTGCACAGTACCGGTTCCTGCAGCTACTCAAACTGACTTCAGACTTATTTTAGCAGCTCTAAGATTAGCTTTTCTTTTTGAGGTGTTGAGAGGTGTGTGTGTGTGTGTGTGTGTGTGTGTGTGTGTGTGTGTGTGTGTGTGTGTGTGTGTGTGTGTGTGTGTGTGTGTGTGTGTGTGTGTGTGTGTGTGTGTGTGTGTGCGCGTGCGCGTGTGCGTGTGCGTGTGTGTGCATCAATATTTCCCACTTGTCTGGTGAGAGACTCTTTCAAAATGACAACATATTCTGACAATAACTTTTGGCAGAGTTTAATTTCCCTTGAAGCGATTTTGTGCTGCAGAGATGAGGAACAGGAAATAGGTGAGGCTTCATCATGCTGTCCGTGCCCATCATAGTATACAGGATTAGCCGCGTGTCTTACCTGGATTGGTGCTGACAGGTGTGCGTCATCCCTTGTTAAAACGGTGCTGCTGGTTCCTGCAGGCTGCCCGTCACAGATTCATGACACACGTGTTTGAAATAAATCTGAATTCACAATATTACACCTTCCATAACTGTGTCTGTATTCCTGATGAAAATCCAAGAAACAAACGATTAATGTAAAGATTGGCTCTGTTATAGCTGCAACGATGGATCCATACATTATTCTGTTGCCAGTCACATGGTTTAAAGCATTTAACACGCAACTTAAAGAAGAACAAGAGGAAATATTAATGAACTGGACCTTTCCAGCGTTACAACAACCCGTCAGTAGGAGTGGGGTCTGGTGTCATTAGCTCATGTTTGTTAAAGCACCAAAATGGTTTCATACCAGTTTCACATGTGAACTCACACCACAGGGTTGTTCTAAGTTTATCTGACTACACACTAGTAAGTGGGAAATTCCCTTAAGTTTTACTTTCTACTTGGACAGAGGGAACACAAACTATTTGATGTCTGAAGATTCTCAGTTACCAGCTCATAGTTATCCAAATAAGAGCTCTGCATCAACCAGTTATTATGTCTGTAACTGCTGTTCCTGTATTTATGTTTTTGTGTGTGTGTTTTCCACAGGGCTCCAGAGATTATTTTGGGATTACCATTTTGTGAAGCCATAGATATGTGGTCCCTGGGCTGTGTGATAGCCGAGCTTTTCCTGGGCTGGCCCCTTTATCCCGGGGCCCTGGAGTATGACCAGGTAAACACACATCATTTTTCTCTTAAACAGTCAGTGCGAACTGCCGGTTCCCCGGTCCGGTGTTTCCAAAGAGGCTGAAGATATTTTCTATATGATGCTGACATGTAAAGGAGGGAGAACTCAAACTGTGGGGAAACTGATCCGACTGACTGATGCCTACATACTGGAAGGCTGTGCTGGATTGTCTCAGTTTAGCAACAGACTGAAGGCTGTAATGACACCCGGTGCCAAACTGGTGCTGTATGTACTTCCTCTGTGTTGACGTGTGTCCCCAGAGGATTGCTGGTATCTGTGACAGTAAGCAGAAAGAAATGCTCTTGCGATGCAGTGTCTATTAGTAGCTCAGCATGTCCACCCCCACCCCCGTTGGAGACCAGACACTGTCTTTGCTGGACTAGACTGATCTGGGCTTACACTGAGCAGCTTTCCTCTGCGGAGAGCCCTGCCCACTCACAGCCGACCAATAGAGCCTCAGTCAGGGCGCCGGTTCAGGGCTGCGCCTCACTCATTAATACCATTGTTTTATGGCCCCACACACTTTAATTAGGATTCTGTTTCTGTAGAAGCTGGTCACTTTTAAAGATATCTGGGGCAGAACTTTGATTCATGTAAGGTTTAGATGCGTGTGCTGCTTCGGAAACTCATCTGCTATGAGACTGTGCCAACACTTGCTAATATATTTTCCAAATGTGTTTCACAGAGAACGAGACCTTTCTAACAGATCAGTGATTGAAAAGCTGGAGGTGTTTTCTTACCCCAGCACCAACATCGCCCCTTTCTCTGAACGTACCCGTCCCCCACCTACCTCGAGCCCACTCCTCCCTCTCTCTTCCGCTCTCTCTTCCTTTTACCGAGGGGCCTGTTTCCACGCCTGTGTCTAAACTCACATGCTCGTTCCTGATCCAGGACTCGGTACGTAGGGAGGTGGACCGAAGGCACCGAGACGTGCACTGGAGTAAATAACAGGCCCTCTGAAAGGCTTTTATTGTTACTTGATAACAACACCTCTCTCAGCGGTTGGTTGGTTGATGGTCCAACTCTCCTCTCAAAGATAAATCCTGTAGTTAAAAATAGTTAAATAGCTGTTGTCATGATCACCACATATTGTCCAATAACACTAGTCACAACAGACGTTTTTAATAGACATAATTAATAGAATAATAACACCCAGTCCCAGTGACAACAGTCCGTACTCGAGTGACCTTTCATTATATTCCAACCCCTTTTTCGGAATTCCAAAATGCCTCTAAATCTTTTTTCCGTCATTATCCAAATTCCTTCAGAGCCCCTTGTTTGGCACGGAATAGAAGTTTTTGGTGATGCACTTTGCTGCTCTCTTCTGTTCCACATTAGCCAAACTTATTAAAGGCCCACATCACCATCTGACCATGGCTGGGTCTGGATCCAGAGGGTTTGGGCTTCTTATTTTGGCTGGCATTCACACTCTCCTCCTGTGATGTGTCAAAGGCATTTTCGGCTCCGCGCTCCACAGCCAATGAGATCATTCACCGGGTCCCAGAAAAAGTACTTGCCCTGTAAAACCGTACAATTGCATTTCCAGCAGGGGACAGGCGGCCAACAATCGCTGCAGGCTTTCAGCGCGTGGCTGGATTACCAGCTTTTTCCAGAGTTGGGGCAGTGTAGACGGATGCCACATTAGTATCCAGCATCCTGGATACTGAACACGGTCACTGCAGACCGGGTTCTGCTCAAGAGTCCTGAAAACCAGCCCTGTAGCTTCAGGGAGTGGACCTCGCTGACAGCTGCGGGATGGTGGGCGAGGCGGCGCACACCTGTAGTTCACTAGCTGCGTACAGGGCGCCAGTGGAAAGTGTGTATCTAGCAGCAGAAGCGGTGAGCCGTCTCCATCCGGATCCAAATTTAAAAATTATCGACACTACCTAAAGAATCAATTTGATCTATACGTCCGTATTATCTTAATAACGCCGGCAAGATCTTAAATCTCCATTTAAAACATGCCAACTCCACTCGATTACGTTAACAGAGCAGCGCGGCCACTGAACGAGCTGCTACAGCTACAAAATAAAATATTTCATTTTAAATAAAAAAAAAAAAAATCAGAGAAATAAGCATAAAGTTAGGGTGAATAAGTAAAATAGGTCACTTATATCAAAAGGTGCAGCAATATTTTGCATATGAAACTAAATGTGACTTCCTGCAGAGTTGCACTTTCGCTCTGAACATTAGATTTTACAAGGCGTCTTAAACAATATTCTACGGACTGTTCATCCTCTGGGTCGGCTCCGTTTACAACATAGAATATTTAGATTTCTATTTCTTCTTTTTTTGGTCGAGGTTAATGCTAGAACGAACGTGAAGGAGCGCGATCACTGGAAAACATTATCTTTTATTTAACAATGTTGCTACGTAACAGTGGCTCACTGCAGAAGAAGCCAGTGTGCCTTTGCAGATGGCATATGGACCCACATCATGCCTGCTGCCAGACAGAACCTCTTGTGATTGTGTTGTTTGCTATAATGGTGTATAACCAATCAATAGAGATGCGGGTCCCGCCCACACACAGATGGCCATATGCTCTTTTAAGGCAGCCCCGTGTTTGCATCCATCTCGTACACTGTAAAGAGCACCGCAGAAACACGACCGGGTTGAGCACCCCTCAGAACTTACAAACTCACACGTGTCCGTGATCCAGGCGGCGCTGGGTGCGTTGCCAGATCTTTGGTTCTTATCAACACCAAACCTCGACTGGTTCTTTGGCTCAACACCCAAGTGTGATGAACGTCAGCCAGGCTTCTCACTGGGCTCCCATCATAAACCTGGGTGACATTTGGCCCATAGCATCAGACTGACAACCGTCATCGCAGCAAAGCAACGGATCAGAATGTTCCGTCCAAGAAAAGGTCTTGAAAGGTTCAGCGGTGTAGCAGAAGCGTTGAATGATTGATGCGTTTTGGTCAACTTTACATTTCCATCTCGCAACACTAAACCATTCCTCCTAATATCTCTTCTTTATTCCGTTAGATAAGGTACATTTCTCAGACACAAGGCTTGCCTGGCGAACATTTGCTGAATGTTGGGACAAAAACAGCGAGGTTCTTTTGTAAAGAGTCGGATTCACCATATGCAGCTTGGAGACTTAAGGTAAAGAGGTTTTTGTTTGTTGAAGGATTTAAAGAGAATTTTCACCAGCGCCGTTCTTGAGTTTGAAACTCACAACCTTCTTTGTCTTCAGTCAACAGATGAACATGAGACGGAGACGGGAATGAAGTCAAAGGAAGCGAGGAAGTACATCTTCAGCTGTCTGGATGACATAGCGCACGTATGTGGAGTTGCTCTGGCTCACTGGTTACAGACGTTTTGACCATTCCTTTTTGAAACTTGATTGTTGTTTACTCAGAACAATAATCATGTTACATCGCAGCGCTGACAAAAACTCTCTTCCAGGTAAACCTGGTGATGAATATGGAAGGTAGTGACCTGCTGGCTGAGAAGGCGGACCGTCGAGAGTTTGTGGGCTTGCTGAAGAAGATGTTGCTGATTGATGCAGAAGAGAGAATTGCCCCAGTGGAAGCTCTCGGCCACCCTTTTGTGACGATGCAACACCTGCTCGACTTCCCCCACAGCAACCAGTGAGTCTCTAGTGCCTCTGCAGACGCGCATCCTTCCGACTGTCCTGCACACCTGAATTCCCCACCTCACCTTTTGCTCCTAGTGTGAAATCATGTTTCCACATCATGGATATTTGCTGGAGTCGCACCAGTGCGTATGAGGTGACCAACAGGACTAAAGGTCCCTTCGTCAGACCCGTGACCACGACCTCTGCTGCCACCGTCAACCACCCGTTCAACAAGGTGGCCGGCGTCCACGCTCAGGTAGGAGAACAAAACAAGCCACCAGATCCGAGCCCATGTTTCGCTCTTGTTTATCTGCCCCTGTGTCGACTAATCATGTAGACAATTTCCTCACCGTTGACTTGCCTTTCTTATTGCATCTCAGCACTCATTGTCATGGCAACAAAATCACGTCATGTTTCTGGGGTCATGGCAACAATGCAAATCAATGTTGCTGAGGAGAATAGCCGACCCCTTTTTTCTAATGCGATCGTTCCAAAAGCCACTGTTCTCCAAAAACAGTGGAATTTAGCTGTGGCTTGTTGCCTGTAAAGCAGCTGCAGTTCTTGTTTGGCACCTAGAAATGTAGTCAGATGCTTTCTGATAACTCCCGCATATAGAAAAAAGAGAGTCTCTTTTTAACTTTAGTTTCAGTATGAGGAAGAAGATACCATTTTCCTCATTTTGAAGGCGTTAAGAGGAAGGTCACTTTGAAAGCTTGAGCATCTGAAAGCCTCTTTTGTCTTACTGTCATGTGCTGGGGGTGGGTCATATGCACCAGCACAGTCTGAGCACAGTTCTCGTTATTTCATTAATGTGATTATAGCAACATGCACAGTGAATCAGGCTTAACTCCAAACTGCCTCACAGTCATCTGAGGAATGTCAACATTGTTTTCTTCTGCTCCTGAGAGTCATGCGTGATCATGAGTGCTCTCCCAAAGATATTGTGTTTTTGAGATTGGCTTTATCACAGTTAAAAATGACATTCACGTTGGTTATTAGTAGTTCTCATTAGAGTGGCAGTAAGTAATTCTTCCCAGTAGTTCCTGCTTCTCCTTTCACATTTCTGTCTTTGGACATCGCCATCTGCTGGGTTTTTGTTCTATTGCTGAAGATTTTTATACCTCAGACTATTTATTCCGGCCTTTTTTAGGGGCTCGCTCCCTCAGCTCCAACGGTGATGCACCCTGGGATACCTCTGCAGACGGGAACTGGCCCATTTGGATGCAGCGACTCATTCCAGCAAGCACTCATTTTATGTCCACCAACCATTCAAGGTATAGGTTACTGCTTTTCTTTGTATACCTGACCAAATTCCACCTTAATTAAACAGCTGGTGTTGACTTTCCCAGCAGGAATCCCCACCAATCCACCCAAACCAGCAGGTTACTCTGTTCGAATGGAGGCTTCCGTGCCTCTGGTCACTCAAGCCCCCCCCATTCAACCCCTGCAAATCAGGCCTGGAGTCATCACCCAGGTAAAAACGAACCGTCAAGAATTTAAATGAGGACCGAGAATAGAGAGGCAATACTTCTGATAGGCAGAGTGTTAGAATTGAGACAAGACATCTGAGAAATACCTGCTTCTTTTTTTAAATGAACAGGCCTGGTCCAATCGTGCACAGCAGATCTTGGTGCCAGCTTGGCAGCAGGTCACCTCAGTGCCCCCCCCTCCAGCAACCTCTGACACTGTGGTGGGCTCACAGAGACTGGTTGATTGGGGGTAAGTGTGTAGTTAACACGTCTGTTTCTAATGTATATTTTCTCCCTATGCTGTATTTTATAACATCAGTAATAACTGTACACGCCCCCAGGTACTGATGTACTGGTGCTATAACACGTGTGCCCCCCTGAATGTTAATAATCAATGAGTCATGATGATGAAAAATGATCATTCTGACGGTGATGAAGGCTTTTGGCTCATTTTACAATGTTCTGCTTGCTTATTGCAGGAAGGTGCATCCCCATGGTAACCATTATAGCTCCATGATTGCACACCCTCAGCCATTCCTTACCAACCAAATGACCATGCCCACCCACCAGCCCGTTAATATAGGCATTGCACACGTGGTGTGGCCACAGCCAGCTGCCAATAAGAGATCCAAGCCTTGTGTGAACAGGTACAGCCTGTGAACAGGACATTTTTAAAGAACGGTGTCAACCTCTTGACTTAAATGTGGTTTTTTTTGTAACTGTTCAGGGGCAACAATTTCTCCCAAACAACAAACATCCAAAATTTGACATGTCAGTCCCCAAAGATGGCCGATATAGCAAAGAATGTGCAGGAAGTGGAGGAAGAGGCAGCCAGGTGTCCAGAGACGGGCCGTGGCAACGGAGCCAAACAAGCGACAGAACAGGCAGATGAGAACGAGGAGAGCTGCTGTAAAGTGGAGCCAGAGTGTGAGGAGCTTTCAGTTTCACAGGAGCAGCGCCAGGCCATGGTGATCTCTGACCTGGTGAGCCCCACCGTCAGCGTCATCAGCATCAGCAGTGATGAAGTGGAGAGCGCACAAAGGCACTCAATGGGGGAGTGAGTACCTGCAGTCGGATTTATTCAGGTGTTAAAGATACAATATTTGTGAGTTCTGGGTACTGAAATGCTAATTTGTGTCTGTCATCACGCAGGTGTAAAGGTAGTGCAGATTGTGAAGCGTGTCAGAGCACTGTCAGTATGGAACGCGTCTGTTCCCTCAGTAGTCCAGAGAGCACACTGAGCACCAGCTCCTCAGCCTCGGCCCACTCCAGCAGCTCACCGTGCAAACATCCCAACAGGTCCGCTCCACACATCACTTATTATTCTATTCATGAAAGCGGTCCATCTAAACCTCTGCCATGTGTCCTCCGGCAGCATGTCGGATGATGAACAGGAGAGCGGTTGTGACACCGTGGACAGCTCGCCTCCCTCCAACACGTCTGGCCACAACAGCAGTCCGTTCATAGAGCAGCGCTACATGGCGGGCAGTAATCAGAACTGTGAGCCCCGGGTCGCCTGTGTTGCTCCTGAGACCGAGCCCAGCAAGCCCACGGTGCGCACTGTGGTGGTGCCTCCTATGAGGGTTCACAACAGCAACAACAACCACCCTGCGATGACCAGCGACACCTCTGGCAACACAGGTAACATCGACTGTGATGAATAACGAAGAAGAAAGACACGACAACGTTGTTTCAAATCAAGTTCCCCAAGTGATATTCATGGTTTGTTCTATTCTTAGAAAAAGCTGCAGTAAAAATGGCTGGGAAAGTTCATGACATTAAATCAGAGTCTAGCTTGGCTCCAATGCCACCATAATGACTAACGCAGGTGGCGGAGCAGCAGCGGCAGCACACAAGACCAAAATAAACTCCCGTCTTAGCGGCCGAGTGGGTGTAGCAGGGACTTTTTCAGAGTGGAAACGTGCAAAAAGTAGAGCGGAAACGCAGCGTTAGTGGGTCATGTTAGCTGGAAGATCCCATCAAAGCTGCTGCTGTCTGCCCACAGGTCACATGGTCTGGGATTACCCGGCCTTTGTAGGCCGCTGGGGTTCTCACAGGTGATTATGGGTGACCTGCCTCTCAAGTCTGCGCTGAACTATGACGTATTTGTTTGCTGTCGACACTATTCGGGCCACAGGCTGCCCTTTTCTCTCTGTGTGACTGTGTGTTAAAGCTGCATAAGACATGCCTAACTGCCCCTCAGGTGCCCCACCATGTTCTGAAGGAGAATCCAAACCAGCAAACCTGCATGTGGCAAAAACTACCTGCATGTTTTTTAACGGGAGTCACGCATGTCGTATGTGAGCTTCTTAACAGATGTGGTCATCTGGTTCTTCTCTGAGTCGCCTCCTCAGGGGTCTACTCGAGCAGAGGCTTCAACTGAGCATTTTTTAGATAACCCTCTCGTGCCCCCCTTCCACAGCGTGCGATGGTGCAACAGTTGCAGCAGAAGCCCGACATTAAAGGGCAGCGCTGGTGCAACTGGATGTATTTATATCCGATACTCTGACCTCACCATAAGCTTGATTCCAACTCCTGTCAAACCTCCCAAACATATTTATGGCCACCACCATAACATCAGGAACACAACTGTGGCAGTATTTAAAGGGTCAAGCACAGCTGAAGGCGCTGAAGCCTCCAAATGCTCCTCTAAATATCGGATCTCTTTGGATCCACTATATCTTTGCATCCTTTCTGTACTGGACGTCTTCCTAATGTTGGTAGCGCGTCGCCGTTTTGCTCCATTAACACTGTCCTCGTCTGGCTTCCCCGTACAGTCTTAGAGTCTTCGTGCCACTCCAAAGGGCGAGTCATTCCTGGACGACAGCATCACCACACCACGCCCCTCCTGAACAGACAGCAGAAAATAGCCCCCGCATTCCAGCCACAGCAACAGCAGCCGCTAGGCTTTGGGCAGGTGAGCACGATGACGGTGTTCTTCACACATCCTGTCGGATCGCTGCTGAGAACGTCTACAAACGTTGTGGTAGCTCGTGAACGTGCATCTCGTTCCCACTTTCATGGTGGGTTATGTTGTGATTTTATGTGTGACTGTTACGCCCTGCAGGGAGCTGCATGTACGGTGGCCAGCCTGTGTGAGGCGGCGCACCAGCTCAGATTGTGTATCATAGCAGCCGTTAGCATGTTATTACACTACCACGCTAACCTGGGAAGGTCCTTTCAGGAACCAAATGAGCAGATTTGTTAAAGTGGGGTTAATTTCACTCACGCTGCCCTTTCAGTAACAGTTGGGGGGGGGGCAGACTTGTCCAGGGGGACGAGCCCTTTATGGAGGGGGCACCAGTGACCGCCTTTGTTCCTCTCTGCTTCAGGTGCATCATTACGGCTCCTGCCATCAGGAATGGAACGGAAACTTTACCCACCGACGACCACAGGCCTACATCCCTCCTACAATGCACGGCCACACATTCGCCTTGTCCCACAGCAGTCCCAACCACACGGCGGGCCCCCACCCCCACCTTGGGGGCCACCCCCATTCCCAGCCTACCTTACTTTCCTACCCGCCCTCTGGCTCTCTGGTGACGGCTGCGCCCGTGGCCCACCTCCTGCCTTCCCCCGTTGCCTCCCGGCCTCCCGTGCTGCAGCCCCCCTACAACCTTTCCCACCCAGCAGGCATCATGCATCAAGTCACAGTGGGCATCAACCCCCGGCTTCTGCCCTCTCCCACCCTGCACCCCCAGGGCCAATTCAAGCCCCTCTTCCCCCCGCACTCCTACATCGCCTCGCCCGCATACACCAGTTTCCCTCTCAGCCCCACAAAAATAAACCAGTACCCTTACATCTGAGTCCGACTGCCCACACCCCATTTGCCCCTCCCCAGGGCTAAATGAAGGGGGCGATTACTCTGGCGCATGGTTTTCATTTCCAAAACCGTGGCACAACCACAGAGAAAGCAAGCTATTTTTTGAATCATGTAAACTTGAGTGTAATTGTATTTCAAGCTTTAAAAAGTCAAAAAGTTCCAATGGTGAAGGTGATTGGACATAATTAAGAAGGAAATAATGTTTGAATGATTGAATGAAAGAATGAATGAGTAGTTAAACTCACTTAATGTGTTTTGCACATTTGATATATCTTTGCATTGGATCTTCTATGAATACTCCTCAAAACAGGTAAATAATTGGGGCGGTGTTAATAGTTAGGATTTAGCACCCCTGATCCCAGCTATTTTTCTATATTGCCTTCTTACGTGTGCAAGACACATTCATATTTGTAAAGCCATCCCAGTCTAGCTCCAGATCGACAGATGCACACGTCGTCCACAGTGTATGTCGTACCGCGTTGGAAGTATTTGTAACTCTTGGGTGTCTCTCGGTGTTAGCAAACGTCAGTCAGCTAAGCGATTTTTAATAGGGTCGTCCCTCACGCTGCATGTGGTCTTGCATGAGCAAAAGCGTAAAGCGGACGGACGCACAGACGTCGCTCGGATTGTCCGCGTCACAAGACTCGCTGCATTGTCTAACCTGTCCCCAACCATAGTGCCTTACATATCTGAGGTTGTTAATGTTACTACTTATATATGACTATACATGAATATTAATGTACTGGACTGCAGCACTTGAAATTCCAATCAACTGATGCATCCTGTGTGTGAGTATGTACGTGCACACGTGTTTATGTCCGTGCACACGTGTTTATGTCCGTGCGTAGCTCGCGCTGATGTGATGGATGACAGATAGCGGTGCTTATTATTTGGACTTGGTGTAAATTTCAGCGTGCTGTGGGTGTTTTTCTGTTCTTTGAAGAGCAGCATGCTTTGCTGTGGCGAATGTTTCAACCCCCCCCCCCCCCCCGAATTGGTGTTTCATGTAGGGAACATTGCGTAATATTTGATAATCACTTTCTATGTAGTGAAACTTCTCACAGACAGTGTTCGTACTGTCCAATCTGCAATACAATCTGACTAGTCGTTGACCCCCCCCCCCCCCCCATTAGTTGTTTTTGCGTTATCATTTTGTGTGTTTTCTCATTGTTTTTAGCGGTTTAGTCTTGTGATAGTTTGGCTTTGGTTAGCTGAGGAAAAATGCAAATTATTATTAATGGTATGGAATCTTCTAAGCCTGAGCTAACCATGCAGTATTTGATATATCCACGTATATGAGCATATACTATAGCTAGACTATTTAGTACTGATGCTTGATAAGGTGTGAGTAATTTGTGTGCAATTCTCTCATTTATGCATGTGTGATAAAATTAACTTTCCCTTTACATTATATCATGTGTTAAAGGCTTCAGGCTTATTAGGTGTCGACTGCTTATTTTACACATTCCATCAGGGAGGAATACACACACTCACACACACACACTCTCACACACACACACACACACACACACACACACGTTTGTGTGTTTATACGAGTACACATGCGTGTGTACGTATGCACCCGTGCGCGTGTATATAAATATAGGTGGTAGCACCAGTCTATGTGGACGTGCCGTGTGCGTTGGTCCTGTTTGTTTTACGAGTCTCCGACTCCCTTTTGGTTGGTCTTTTCTTTTCAAATGAAGTTGCTTGTGCAGCACCAAAGACTGTAATTCATTTCTTGAGCAAGGTAGCTATTCTGTTGGCGTAGCCCTGGTTAGACCGTAGGTGTAGGATGGGGTTACCACGAAAGAAACAAAAAAATGTATTTAAACGGCCGAGCTCTTGTCTAGCTTGTGGGGCAATTAATAAGTCGTATCATTTCTTCTTGAATGTATCATAGATAAGCTGCTATATGATGATTGCCACTTCAATAGCTGTGAAATTAGGTGATTTCTCTGAGTTTAAAACTAGCGTTGCTATTTTATTTTTATTTTTTGTATAGGTCCCTAATGATCTGAAATAGAAGTGGTTTTGATTTTTGTGTTTTGCGTTCATATTTGGCGTGTCTTTGTAACTACTGTAATGCTGATGATGAACATTAGTTGCGTTCGTTGTTTCTCGGGGTGTGTGTTTTTGGCATCAGTATTTTATCTTTATTAACCTTTCGGGCTCATCGCTGCATATAAATGACGTATTGATGTAACTTAATTTTTTCTATGTTTTCATATCGATGTTTTGTACCCATCTGAAGCTGTAGCTTGCAGGACTGATTTAACTTTTTCATTGTACGCCTGCTAGCAGTACCCGTCGGTGTTGTAGGAGCACTGTGAGATGCCGGAAACAGTCCGTGGCGTTCGTTATTTAAGGATGGTTCAGAGTAAAAAGATAACACTGAAGTGATGCGTGCAGCACGTCCACACGCTCGCCGCCAGGCGCTCACATGGGTGCGGGGGGGATTCTGGCCGGCTCGGTCCAGCCCGCTGAGTTCCAACACCTGTTTGGCGTCGGACTGATGGAACAGTTGTCGACTGTTGTACCTGGCAAGAGCAAACACTTCATTTTGATGTTCTTAACTGCCTTGAGTTCAAATCGCTCTCCCCTTTATACGAGTGTCTCATTTCAAAAGTGTCGTCATCAGCGCTAAACTGTGGCCATCGTCGACGTGTTCCGTGCTTAAATGGAGACAGTGCGAGCAGCACTGCGTACGTGCCTTGAGATTACAGAACGCCGGCGTTTGAGACCGCCACGTCTTTGCTTATTTGGCGAGGAAGGCGGAAACGTATCGATCAGGCCGCCGCGCAAGGAGAAGCGAGCGAAGCAGAACTCCACTGCGGGGTCCCCGGTCCCCGGTCCCGGGCCCGGGCCCGGGGAGCCTGGGCAGCGCCGGGCGCCGCAGTTCCCACGTTGACAGCACCACACTGACAGTCACGCACTCTGAATGACATGATGCTCACGTGTCACTCTGGCTGAGCAGCAGATGCAATATTTACATTGTGCGGTCATTGCACCACCAAGTGTTCTTAGAAAATCTCCACGCTTTACGTTTGCTCGCAGCCTCGCACGTGCACCACCGGAGCAAAGCTAACGACACCCAATTCATTTTGGATCAGATGAGCAACGGATGGTTTATCTGGGTGAAGAGGTGCTCTGTCCAGGAGATTATTGTCTTTTCTGTCAGTCACGAGTGAAAAACTCCACGTTTAATGGTTGCATGTTCTCTTTTTTGATGGCTTTTAAACCCAAATCTGTACGCTTTACTGCTCATGCTCCAGTATCGTTGTGGGAAACAGCTTCTGATGACAAGGCATGCACTTGGCTGATTAGTCCTGGAAACAGTCCCCATAACAAGCATGTGAACTGTCTGTGTCCGATTCCTCCAAAGGTATTCACCAGCAATGCGCCTGCATAAACTCTCCCATACGTGTCGGTGAAAGAATGGATGCAAGTGGAGAGAAACTTAACACGGTCTTTCTGTTCCACACGATTGACTTCTGGATTAACAATTTCTTTCTCTCTTTTTTTTTAAAAAAGATTTCATGGAATATTTAACAGATAAAACATTTTTAAAATGCTACTATTAAAGTTCTGACTTTGATATCATAAAAAATCCTCTGCTGCGGTATTATCCTTTAGAGACCTTAATTCAGGGTATGTATTGGTCTAAATGTGCTACTGTGTAACTGATTTTAATGAGATTTGTTTTGCTCAAGCTTTTATTTCCAGAGTTCTGGTCATTGGTGTCAATTTCAGAGTTAATTCACACTGCAAGTTATGGAATCATCTGTTTAGATTGCTCATCAAATAGACTTGATAATGAACTGTTACTGTTTTAGTACTTGTAGATTTTATGTGGCTTTGTTTTCTTTTGTTTTTTTTTCTTAAATTGGTTTAAGGTTTAAATCATTTGCATTTGCTTTTCATTTTAATTTTGTGCTACACTAGTTTGCCATGTAGCAATTGCACTGTGCAATATTTACAGTATGAGGACTGGGAAAACTAACTTTATGGATGTGATGTCTATTTACAGTTTGCGATAGTGTTTCCTCTCTAGTTCTCAGTGATTTAGGTGTGACCAAGCCTTCTCTACTTTGTCACATTACGCGGGTTTTCCAGGTGACTCTTTTGGTGAGTGTCAAAATAAGACTTTATGGTGTATTATTGTTAAGATTCACTTTGAATTAAAAAAAAAATCTATTGATGCAGCTCTCCTTTTGTCCTTTTTTTCCATGTGATACTTAGGGTTAGGGTTTAGTCTTTGGTGGCTTTAAACTTCAAAATAGGGCCACAAACATGTGATATATGAACCACTAAAATGTTGCAGCAAAGATTTTATTTTAATATTTAGTTGGTTTTGACCATTGATTTATAACAAACCACAATCCATATATTCTATACATCCGTGCACGTGAGAAGATGAAAGAAAACTTGACATTTTTTATAGTTTGCTGCCAGAATTACCAAAAATAATGGGCTAGAAACGCAACCCAACCCCGTGTTCACATCATTTATTTCCCTGTACATCACTGGCCCAAATTTTAAAACTGTTTTAGCAGATTTCCAGTGTTTGTCACACACAGCTGAGACCCTGATCCGCTTTAATGAACATGCAAATGTTTAATCAACGTCAAAATGATCCCTTAGGTTATTTTTCCTGCCCAGAATTTGAACTCAGTGGGTTTCTGGGTGTATGCTGCCCTCCAGCGGTCACAGAAATAACCGCAGAGACGCACTCGTCGTTATTACGGCCCTCCCTTAACCTTGTAAACACACGTCTAGTCCAAATCATAATGGCGCCATATCAATTTATCAAAGATGCTTTTAATTAACCGAAACCAGTCTGGCGCAACCAGCTGTGCGTTGCCAACACATCCAGCAGAGGGCGCCACACGTGCCGCCACCTCTTATTTTAACGGCGGAGGTTAATTTGCGCGCCTTTTTCTCGAGAGGGCTCCCGTCCTGGTGTCCTGTGGCGTCCTCGCACCTTCCCGTGCACCGTGTGTCCGCGTCAGCCACTTGATCCAATGATCCCAGTATTTGGCGGAGCGCGCCGCCTTCCCTGCGCCACGCCGAGCCGATGACGGGTGGACCGCGCGGAGCGGACCGATAGGGCGCGTTTCCTAATCCCCCTCCACCTTCAACGACGCCCCCCTTCTCCTCCTCCACAGCTCCCCGACTCCACCAGCCCACCCTTTCGCCCTGGACACGACGAGGCCGCGGGACCGCTGCGTTTCCCCGTCCTCCGCGCGCCGGGACTGGTCCGATGTATTATTTACGAGGCAAACTTCAGCAACTTATCCACAGGATATGGCTCCCGGTGTGAGGACCGGCCGGACCGTTCGGACCGGCCAGCCCGGCCAGCCCGGCCAGCCCGGCGTGCGGGGAGGCGCCGGCGGTGGATGCTCGGCGCGCAGGAGGCGCCCCGGAGGAGAGGGGAGATGTTTGAGGAGCAGGTGTCGGGCCGATTCGGCGGGGATGCTGGCGAGCTGTCTGCTCTCTGCGGGGATGCTGTCGCTTCTGGTCCGGTGCGCTGGCGCCGCAGAGGGTAAGATCACCGCACCAAATGCGCGCTGGCGTGTTGCGTTACGCCAGAACATTTCAAGGAACCGTTCCTGCTAGAGGAAGGGAGGTTCTGCTGGCTTTTGTCCTCATCGGCTGCACAGGCGGCGGAGAGGGACTTTAGTCTGCGTGTCCGGGACCGAAAGGCTGTGACATGCGGGTGGATTTGCGCAGTCAGGATTCCCACGCACTGGCCGCACTGACATGATGTTTTGCGTGAGGCTGTGGCTCCGCAGGGTTTGCTTCATGTGATGTAACTCTCTCTCCCCCTCTCTGCATGTCTCTCTTCCACCGGAGCTCTTTTGTCCCTGAGATCAGATCAGAACCCCTGCAGCTGGGGGGGGGGGGGGGGGGGGGTTCAGAGCATCTGGGTCAGCTCCCAGTCTTGGTCCGTCTGTCTCCGGCAGCATCGGAGGACGTAGAGACGATGGTTCATTTATTTATTCATGGTCTGGTCTGAAGCTGCTCTGATTGGAGCGCTGAGCTGGTCCAGCTGCTCTGGTCCAGCTGCTCTTGTGGACCCAAACCCAGTAAGATGATGGTGTCCCTCCAGTGTGCCCTGTGCTGATGATGCAGTCCCCCCCCCCCCCACACACACACACACAGTCAGCACATCCATCCACAAACACACCAGCTCAGCAGCACCTGAGCTGTACTGGGACAAACGGGCCCTGCAGGAAACTGTGCTGTCCAGCTCTTATTCTGGGATGGAGGAGGACATCCTGTGAGATCAGCAGTGGCATCAAATGACAAATGTTACCTTCAAATCTGTGAAATTTAGTGAGGAACTGGACGAGGAGCCGCCACAACCTGTGACGTCCTCAGGCTCGTCTCGCTGGACGCCCTGGACGACCTTCTGTCCTCCACTGTTCCCAGACCGGAACTTTGACCGTGACGGCCTCCTTTTGGTGGGAGCCATCTTCACCCCGTGACTGGTGTCGGTTCCGGAGCTCTGAGGTTGCCGTCATGCGTCCTTCCTTCCCAATGACCTTCCTTCAGCGGCGATGGCGTCTGATGCGGCTGGATTGATCTTTAATTATCCAGCAGGATTTCCCATCATGTTTATTACTCTCCCGTTAACGCCAGCTGGATGGTGAAGCTCTGGGAAGAGAACAAGCATCCGGGTCCTGAGCCTTGGAACCCAGATGTGGCCTTGGAGCCTCGCCGCCGCCACGGCGCCATCTGAAGCCGTTTCCTTTTAACCTGGAAAGCGACCGCTAACGTGGCGCCCGTTTCCCTCCTTTGGTTCCACCGTAGCGATTTCCCCCGCAGCAGTTAATGATGCTAATTCTGTTAATCAGGCGAGCGTGGCTTTGGCGTGTGTCACACGTGATGGATGGCTGGTGCTGCCTCCCGAGGTGAAGACGGGCCAGGGTTGATGTACGCTACGTCCGTACGTTAGCATACATCCCAGATCTGTTGTGCTCGGAACCTCTCCGACGCGTGCGCTTATCTGCTCGCTTCCGTCACGTCTTAGAGGAAATGTGAAGGTTTTGTCCTTCAGCAAAACAAAGCAGTGAAGCGGCGCCGACACAAAGATGTAAAGATAAATTAGGCAAACAGCCTCTAATTAGCATCCTGGACCATCTGCCTCGCTATCGCTCATGCACGTTACTGCCACCAGGGACCACTGGGTGTGTGTGTGTGTGTGTGTTGTGGACCTTCGGTGCCTCTCGGTTTGTTCTGATGCAGGTTGAGGGTGGATCAGGACTCCGGCTCTCAGCAGGCGGCCTGATTTATTGATACAGCCGTTAGATCACGCCGCTCATCACGCCGCTCATCACGCCGCTCATCACGCCGCTCATCACGCCGCTCATCACGCCGCTCATCACGCCGCTCATCACGCCGCTCATCACGCCGCATCACTGCGATAAAGTTGTCTTTGAAGATCGGCTCCATCTTTCAACACCTGACGGCAAACTGACACATCGTTAACACTGGTTAATTAACTGTTAATACCGATAATACCAGTTTGATGTGAACTCGTTAATTATTTACCAGTTTGACCAACGTTTGTTAGGTTTTGCTCGACCGACTAGACGTCTTAGCACAGCTGCTGGGACGTCAGGCTCACCTCAGGAGGTCATGGGTTCCATCCCGATCCCTGGACATGCTAAAGCCTTAAATCACTGCTGAGATCGATCTGTGTGATCCATTATTCCTGAGGTGGCCTGTGAGCAGGAACGAGGAGCAGTCATGTGACGTAAAGACGACGACCAGAAAAGCTCTAAAACGACCGTTTATTTATCATTTTTGTGATAACGATGATAAATGTGCCGCTTCTCTAAATGGAACGTTTTTAAGTCGGCTATAATTCCAGCGTGGCCTGGACCAGCAGCGTTCCGAGAAGATGGCTTTGGTGGCTTTGGATGGATTTATGAAGTGATTCATTGGCAAAGTGAAAGAAATGGAAGTTAAGAATTTAAGAGGCTTTTTAATGGAAGCGAATGTGACTTAATCAGACCAGATCTGTGGCTCGGCTCCTCTGAGGAGGCTCCTCGCTCACGTCTCATAGCGTCTTTTTCATCCACATACATTTTTGTCTGCGATCGTAATAAATGAAAATCCCAAATCACACGTTCACCTAACGATGAAGACAGTTTCAGGTCTCCGTTGCTCTTAAAAATAGCCAGAATCTGCTCACCTCCGTCTTGCTGAGTGGACCTCACGTGTCCTTTTAGAGTATTTTGGCAGAATTATCTGCTTGCTTTGGGTTTCTCCGCCGGGATCATCCGTCGATGTCTAACGTGGGGTTCAGGTTGCTGTTACATCACGGCGTTGCCATCTCACAGACAGCGAGGGTTAAAAATCCTGACTTTTAAACGGGATTCTGATAGCAACCCTAGCATGTTAGCGCTTGTTGATAAAAGGAATAGTCTGGTTTTACCCACATCTGTGTTGCACAAGTTTTAGGTTTTTTTTTCAGGAGATCAATTTTCCTGTTAATGTTCATTTTTGACTTAATAATCGTGATTTTAGCAGCTCCATAAACGAGCACGTTTGTGGCTGCCAGACTTGGGCAGCCTTTAATGTTCTGTTTCTGCCAGCACCCAGAGTTCACCCAGAATCCTTCCCAATCAATCCTCCGTAGACTGAAGCCTCGCTGGGAACCTGGACCCAGAGATCCTCAGGGAACGTTCCGGCACATTCCTCAGGGAACGTTCCGGCACAGCCAGCTGCATTCTCGTCCACACTCTTTTATCCTGAGTGACCAGAATGACACATTGTTGATGGGTGACCCCCTTTTTTCCGGTGGGAGAATTCTCTGGAGCACAAAGCTCAGATTGTTTCCGTATTGTCATGTAAATGGGAACCGTTGTGGGTCGTTCTGGTGTCCCAGACAGTTTCCTGTCCATCAGGTCTCATGTCCTGCTCACCGTCCCTCTGAATGCAGCATATAAACACGCGTGTGGCGAAGGAAGCTGGTGAGTTTTGCTGGTGAAACGGGAAGCGTTTGAGCTTAAATCCCGCTGACATCCCAGATTTGGAGGAGAGGAGCAGCCGTGGTGACGGCGTCAGACCAGCTGAAGAAACCTTCAGCAGCTTTGGAAGCATTCTTGTGATTAGATGAGCGCAGGAGATCCTCTGGGTGGCTTCATTCTAACCCTATAGAGGTTATATTAAACCTTAAACACACACACACACACACACACACACACACACACACACACACACACTCACATTTATATCTTTGTAGGGTCTTTCATAGACAGAATACATTATCCAGCTCCCTGCACTAACCCTAACCATCCTAACTAACTCCCTAACCATCCTAACTAACTCCCTAACCATCCTAACTAACTCCTTAACCCTAACCATCCTAACTAACTCCCTAACCATCCTAACTAACTCCCTAACCATCCTAACTAACTCCCTAACCCTAACCATCCTAACTAACTCCCTAACCATCCTAACTAACTCCCTAACCCTAACCATCCTAACTAACTCCCTAACCATCCTAACTAACTCCCTAACCCTAACCATCCTAACTAACTCCCTATCCCTAACCATCCTAACTAACTCCCTAACCACCCTAACTAACTCGTCTCACACCACATCTGTCAGCAGCACCTTCGCCGTTGCTCCATCTGTCAGGACCCACCACGTCCCCGGACCTCACAGGAATATGTCCTAATGGTGGCGCTACCTGGGACGCAGACGCCACCTCCACCCTGTGTTATTATGGCCAAGTCGTGCATGTGTAATATTGCGTTTATGACGAGTGGAAGCAGAGTTCAGAAGGATCTAAGATGGCCGCCTGCAGCAGGTCTGCTTACATAAGAGCGCGAGCGCTAAACTTCCAGGCTTTAGGTTAGCATGCAGCCTCTGGGGTTTGGTCAGTTGTGTTTTTTAAATTCTCTTTTATTTATCAACCCTTATTTTTATTCAGTTTCTCAGACCACTTTAGCTATAAACCTGTTTCGTTATCATTATTTAATTGTCAAATAATTGTAATTAAATGCTGAAAAGACGTGTATATATAGCACTATTAACCTTTGGGACAGTCAGGAACTAGCAGTAACCTGGTTTAATAGGTCAGTAACCTGGTTCAAGCTCTCCTCTCATCTAAATAACTCCAAAAACGAGCGTGCGCATTAACGCGATGCTGCGCGGTGGCGGCTGCGGCAGCAGCTGCTGCAGCGTGACGCTGAGCTGAAGGTGCAGCTAGCGCGGCTCATCCATCACTGCTGGAGGAGGCCGTGCATCCGTGGGGGGGGCGTGAAGCACGAGCAGCATCCTGGGATAGTAGCTGGCTCCTCCAGACGGGAGCCGCTCCAGCTCAGGAACCCTGGAAGGTGCCACCAGGCCCACCTTTTAGTCCCAGCTCCACTCTGCAGTCTCGGCAGGCTCATTTCGCGCCATCTCGCGCTCGCTATATGCTAAGAATTGATCTTCTGCTGCGCTAACAGTGACTGCAGCCATTTGCTTTACTTTAGTGTCCATTGGCTTTTCAGGATTGATGGAGGTTAGCGGCGTGATGCTAAGGTAGAAGGACTTTACAGCTGTGCTACTTTGTTGACACATCGGCGTGTTTCCCATGATGAGACGCTCGTTAAGGCTTTGTGACTGATTAACAACGTTCCTGTAGGCTGGACAGGCTTATCCGCCCTTTTCAAGCCACCATCGTTGCCTTGGCGCCGTCCTCCGGCTGCCTCAGCTAACCTCTGCAGCAGCGACATCAGCACGCAGCCCGGGGGGGGGAGGGGTCCCTCCCCCTGGATAATCACTGCTCTGACATTACAGATTACAATTGTTACTTCTCTGTTTCTAGTTTTCACCATCTAATTCCATTTCTTTCCCCTGTGTGGTCCTGAATGGCTCCAGAAACATCGGGGGTGATTAATGAAGGCGTGTAGCCATGTAGAAATAATTGTTTCAACTGCCTACATGCTGAATTAACGATTTCGATATTTTACCAGGAGCAATAAATGAGACATTTTGGCTTCATTTGCCAGCGCTGGAACCGGATCGACACATGCTTTAATGGTCATAAATGAAGCCGTGCACTAATGTTCTCCAGGACATCTTGCTATGGAGCCACCTCTCACGAGAACAGCGCATGAGTCCGTCACTTGGCGGGATGACCTCTGACCTCTGAAGTCTCTGAAGGCCCAATTAGAATGTCAGAGGCAAAGCCGCAGGTGAGCGGCGCTCGCTACGCTAGCTCGCCCTGTGACGTGGAAGCCTCGCACAAGTCGCAGGAAAAAGGACGTTAGTCCACTTTTGACTCCGTTAGTTTGGAGCCGTGCTGGAAAAATGGAGGACGAGTATTTCCTCAAGCCCCCAGTCACAGAATGAGAAAAATGCTTTTAAAGACAAAAGAGGTCACTGGATGGTCCAGGGTCTCGGGACGGATCGCCCACTGCCCCCCCCCCCCCCTCTAATCGACCTCCGACCTCCCCAGGTGGTGGACGTGCGCTGCAGGCTGGCTCGGTGTTTATGGGGGTCCGAGGTGTGAGAGGGGATTAGCCTGCTCCTCCGTCGGCAGATGGTCCCCAATATTCCCACTATTCCCACTATTCCCACTCACATCCCGCTGCTCATGCACATCCTCGACGTCTCGTCTCGCTACCGTTCCTCAAATTGCAGAACATGAACTGAAACATGAAATCCAGTCGAACCTGATCTTATTTATTCGCACGTCCCCTATTTACCTTCGGCTTTTATCTCCTCCACTCATCGTCGCAGCCTCGACAGCCGACGTCGCCTCCAGGCCGACGCTGGAGTGACGGATGACTTCCTTTGGTGCTTTAATGGGAGCTTGATCGCCTGCGGTTCCCTGCTGAGCTGCCTGACTGCCAGTCATCCCCTGCCATCCTGCCACGCATCAAAGTGGTTTCACCCAGCGCGTTCAGCTTCAACCCACTTTAACCCTTAACTCCTTTTCTTTTCGCCTCAGCCCAGTGAGAACCTGAGTCCTGCTAACAACTGAGCCTTAAGTTAGCATTGCTTTTAAATGTAATCGAGTAAACTACCGATAAGCTCGGTGGATGAAGGCGGCCGAGCTCCAGCGAAGCTGCTCAGCATGTTTGGGAGGCTTTTGATTATAAATCCTCCCAACTGCAGAGCGATGAGCACGTTCCTGAATAATCTCTCCTCCTCGCTGGAGAGCATTGTTCTTCTGTGGAAGGCTTTAATTCTCCCTGTATTGTTGCAGCACTTTCATTTTGGAATTTACATAACGAGGCTCAGAAATCAATTAATTTTGGCGGCTGTCTGCTCTTCCTGTCCAAAGTGTCTGAGGCAGCAGATATTGGATGCACCACGCACGTGTCCCTCACCACCCTCAGAGGACCAAATCCTCCATGCTAACAGCACCTTCCAGCGCTGCAGATCCAGTGTGAAGCTGAAGCTCGTGAGAGCATTTAACCTGCATCCAGTCATTAATACAGCATCAGCAGATCTACTGAGCTGCTGGTGGATCACCTCACACACAGAGATCTAACGGGCGGAACCAGCCCATCGCAGAGGAGAGCACGGCTCTGAGTGTCCTCTGGACCGGGACTGTTGCTGATGAGGATGGTGATGAGGATGGTGAGGAGGAGGAGGAGGAGGAGGATGAGGATGGTCAGGAGGAGGATGAGGATGGTGAGGAGGATGAGGATGATGAAGAGGATGGTGAGGAGGATGAGGATGGTGAGGAGGATGAGGATGGTGAAGATGATGATGATGAGGAAACATGAGAGTTGGTTGGCCCAGGGTTTGCAGTCGTGTCCTTCAAGAGACCAGCAGGATCAAAGAGAATGAAAATGGCCACTGGTGAAGCTGGTTTGGGCCAGTTAGTGAAAGGTGATCGAAGAGCCACTAATTTATATCTGAGCACTCGCTCTTATTTTCCGATCGGATCTGAGCAGGCGGCCGTTCGCTGCCAGAGGAAGGTGGACTTCAGGTTCCTCACCAGAGTGTGAGCTCATCCCCTGGACCCTCCGTTGCTATAGCGACCCATCCTTGGAGGTGCTGAGGTCAGACGGCAGAGCGAGTGGTGGCCTCGCCCCAACCATCCAGCCTCCTCAGGATGTGATGTCATGATGCCAGTGTTTCCTGGGGAGGGGGGGGGGGGGTGAAGATCTCTTTAGCCCAGCACAGACCCTGAGGTGCTGCTGGGTGAAGCTGCTGCTGGGCGGCACCGTCCCTCAAAAAAGGACCCCCAGAGCCGTGACATCAGACCCTGATGAAGAGGCTGCAGCGGGACGGTGGCCCCCACAACCATTGCTGTGGGTCGGTGGCCCCCACAACCATCGCTGCAGCAGGACGGTGGCCCCCACAGCCATCGCTGCAGCGGGACGGTGGCCCCCACAACCATCGCTGCAGCAGGACGGTGGCCCCCACAGCCATCGCTGCAGCAGGACGGTGGCCCCCACAACCATCGCTGCAGCGGGACGGTGGCCCCCACAACCATTGCTGTGGGTCGGTGGCCCCCACAACCATCGCTGCAGCAGGACGGTGGCCCCCACAACCATTGCTGTGGGTCGGTGGCCCCCACAACCATCGCTGCAGCAGGACGGTGGCCCCCACAACCATCGCTGCAGCGGGACGGTGGCCCCCACGAGGGAGGCCCACTCTTCGCCAGGGCGGCATCGCCAGCATCACGGGCGGTTCTGTGGAGGTTCAAATGGTTGAGACGAAGCTTCCAGGGACGATTTCAACCTCGTGCCTCCAGAGTTGCGGTGTAACAGCCCACTGGTTAAACGTGCACTGTGTGATCGTGCACGGGGGGTTTGGGCAGCTTCATGTTGCTCTCACGTCTTCCCGCGATCCGCTAGCTCCCTGAATGCGCTGCGCGGTGGTTAAACACCATCATAAAACCACCGGGGGGACGGGCGCCACGTCAACACATCCCGTTCCAGCCAATCGCTGGGGGGGGGGGGGGGGGTGGTACGCGTGCAGGGATGAATATCGATTTTCTCACTGAGTTGGACTTAGCTCAGCCATCTTAGCGACATTAGCGTAGCACAGATCCACTTTTGATTTCGACGTGTTTGTGACAGTCACGGAAACGTGCCGACCTAGTTGTGGTCGTAGCAGCATTTGCTGTGACATCATTCAGGGTCACATGGTGAACCTTGAAGTGTGTTCTGCACACAGTCGAGCCGATAGTAGCTGAGAGGAACGCTGGTATCGTGGCTGACGTAGCTGAAAGCACCTGACGAGGGCCCGGGATGGGGGCGCTTTTGTCTTGTGAATGTGTCTCCAGTGACCAGGTCAGGGTGGGCAGCGTTGCTAGGCCTGTTTTAGCCACATTTGTGGCACCCGTACGTTAGCATTAACGGTTTGGGAGCAGGTGTTAAGCAAGCACAGACGAACACACCTGGACCCAAACGCTGCAGATTGAAATGAGCCCTGAACGGACAGGGTGTCAGGTAGCGTATGCTAACCGTTATCTTAACATAACGAGGGCTCGGCCATGATCACATCACTTTAAGAACCCCGAGTGACCTACCGGAGACGTAGACATTCATTTTCATGCTTAATGGCACAACAGCAGCTCTGAGCAGCGGTCTGCGGCACCATCCGGGATAAACAGAGAAAACACAGGAGGACTTCCTCGGAAGCGCTTGATCGGACTTTTTAAATTGGTTTGTGTGCTTGGAGGGTTCCATCCAGCGAGCTATTGAATGAGACGGCCTTGTTTACCATATTTCCTACACAAGAGAACAAAAACAGCTCAAAGCAAGAAGAGAAGCGGTGTGTAATGCGAGCGGAGCGCCGGCAGGGTCACGTGATGGCGCCGGCCGCAGAGGGAACAAACCAGCGTGAAAACCATGTCTGGGAGTCTGAGCGTGTCGGGGGCAGCGTCGTTCACAGGCACGCGTCGGTCTGACGCGCTTCAGCTGGGATGTCCAGCGGAGCCGCTTCCGTCTTTGTTTCTACTTTGTCAGGCTGCCGTTAATCCCATTTTTAAAAATGGGTCATGTTTCTCTTCTTCTGCGCTGTTTGTTTGTCCTTGATTTGCTTTCACAACAGCACAGACTCCAATGATGCGTGCACCTTTTTCCTCCTGCGTCCCTTCTTTCCATCCCGATGGCTTCAGATTAGACTTTGGATTCTGTGATGATAATAAAGGCTGGTGAAGTGTGAATCCTGACACATGGTCAGGAACCTCTGAGGATAAAGTGGGTTAGAACTTCAATACAGTAAGCTAGGGAACATGGGAGGGAGGAGATAAGTGATCAGTCATTAATGAATAATGATCAGTTATCAATGAAGCTGCTCCTCAGTTTGGGCCACTGTTTTATGGAGGGTGGGAGGTGTCGTCCATAGTGGCCACCAGCTTGGTCATCATCGTCCGCTCCACCTCCTCATCCCAGGTACCCAACCTAAATTCTATAGGAGCAGGAGACACAGGAGGAGCACGAGGGAAGGAGGGAGCAGGGAGCAGGGGGAGCGCGCCAGATTTACCAAGATCTCAGGTAAAACACCTTCTGATGAGACCTGATGTTGCCCTGAGGGACGACAGCTTTGATTAATTTAATTAATTCATTACGGAGCCGATTGGTAGGATCTTTAATCAAGCCTCGGCATCCCGACTTCTCGTTTACACAATAATGGGGGGAACCATGGAACGTTTGTCTGGGCAGGGAGCAGTTCTCCCTGCTGCTCGTGCATTATTCACCAGAACTGTTCAACCTTTCACTCATCGTCTTGGATCTTTAGCTGCTTGATGGTTGCACTCACGTCCTGCCTGAGCAGGTGGGGCCACAGGAGCCTGCTCACTCCGGTTGGCCCTGGCATCCCTCCCGTGCACCTAAACCGGTGTTTTCACTTAGCAGCTAAGCAGTAGAGGGAAGAGAGTGGAAAGTTCTCTGTCTTTACATTAACCTTTGACCTTTTGTTGCCTTTATCTAATCTGGGAACATGCTCTTCCCACGCGGTTTTGCCATTTTTAAGGATGTATTAGGAAGTGCAGAATAACAATTTCACTAATCACATTTCAGCACATTAGCGATTTAGAAATTAACCGGAATGATTTATTCACCATGAAGGAGCCAAATGAATAGTGGCAAGCTCTGACTAGCGTGTGCATAAAGAGCTTTATCCAGATTCTCTGGGGAATTGGTGACATTTAAGAGCACGTTCGGAGTAGCGACCCGGAAATCGCTGGTGTGAGATCCTGTTGCAGTCTCCATTTGGTTCCGTGTCAGAAAGAAGCGCTCTGGCTTCAGCTCCTCATCGTGACTCTAACTGAGAAAACGTGCACTCGGGGGCCTTAATCATTTCCACAGATTGCTCTTGACTTCTACAGTTAATATTCAAAGCGTGCATTGGTTTGAGGAAATCATTTACAAGTGTTTTCCCAGAATAATGTGTCAGCGCTGGAGGTTCCTCAGGGAACGAACCCCCGACGAGGCTCCACGCCAGCATCTTCCTCCACCCTCGTCTTCCTCACGCGTCCCTTTTGCTCTGAAACGCCCTCCAACTCGGCAACTTGAGTTCATTGTGTTTTCAGAAGGAACCTTATCTTAGACTCGTGCACGCAGCTGCCATCTTTTGAATAATTCTATTTGTTCCACTTTGAAGAGATTTTATTTTCTTTCTCATGGGAATACATAAAAGCGTGCCCTTGGTGTTGTGTCTGAACTACAAAAATATGTTTAAACTCCAGCGCTGCTGTTTGGATCTGTATTTTCGTGTATAGAACCTTGAAGAGGGCGTGCTGCTGTGCACTGACCTCATCTGTCCTGTGCTGGGACAGAACTTCTGCTGCGACACGCAGCTGCATTAACATGCACACTTAAATGCTGTGGCGTTTGGGTTCTTCCACCCTTCAGTCACTCCACCCAAGGTCAGGAATAAGATAACATTTAAGATAAACTCACAGCGGCAGGAGGCAGGCTTTACTTTCATGCCGTGTCGGTGATGGGAGATCATTCCTTGGTGTGAGTAAACGTGACCTGCGACGCACCTGCCACTGTCAGGGGCGTCCTGCCGCTCGCCCAGTGCCTGCTGGGACAGAATATAGTGCCTCCTGTGGCTGTGATTAGGCACAACTGAGGATGAAGAGAACATGGATGGCTGGATGATGACAATCATGGGAACTGACGTGTTTCTCTCCTCTCTGAACAGACGCTCCCAGCTACGATGCCTCTGGATCCTCGGCTCTGCAGAGCGACCCCACAGCCGCTCCGGCTCGCCCCGTGTCAGTGGCGGAAGAGTTGCCCCTCTCGGTCGCCCATACTCACGATCCCAGGGAGGCTGAAGGTTTACCGGGGCAGCCCGCCTTTTCTTCTGTCCTGACTGTCATGGCAGGAACCGTCAAACATCCGGCGGGTGCTGATCAAGGTCGGACCTCGCCAACTGTCAGCACGGACAGGACTCACACCACCCAAAGGCCTTCACACAGTTCCAGCCATGACTCAGAGACGTCATCTTCAGCGTTGTCTGCCGGTGCTAGACCTCCCCCCAGCTCAGGTCTGATGTTATCCTGCCTCAGGTGTCCCCGAGCCGTCACGCGTGTGGTTGATATCTGAAAGCCTCAGCTTTTATCTTCCTCATTACCATCTTCTGTCCCTCATTAGCAGAGCATCTGCAGAGTAGAGTAACAATGCCACTTCCCCACGATGCATCAATGATTACGTCCAGCCGTCCCCCTCTGAAGCAGTGATCCCAACACAGCGCTCGGAGCAGCAGATTAACGCCGTCCACCGTTCCTTCTGCTTGTTCCACCAACACCTATCGACCGTCAATACTGAGGCAGCGGGAACAGCAGGGACCTTTGCAAAAGTCTGACGTCAGCAGTGCCCTTTGCTCACCCGGGACAGGATTCCATTTCCAGATGTGTCGCGCAGCAGCTGTTGAATGCACCAGCATATGGGTCGAGTCGGTCTTCAGCTCTCAGAGGTGCTGGAGATGCAGCTCTCATATGCTGAAGTCAATCATTTTGCCGTTTCCCTCCAGACTCCACCAGGTAAATGATGCCGAGCACCTGTCCGCTCCCACGCCGCCTCTGCGCATCGTGGCTGCGTTCCTGCTGACTCAGCAGGTCACAGGAGCCCAATTTGTCCCGTCATCAGAAAAATTACAGCCAGGGAGAGAAAGCTGCGATCACAGCTGGTATCGGGTCGACCTGATGCTCACACGGCTGAGGTCAGAGGTCACATGGTTCCGTCTCCAGTATGATGCAACCTCCTCTATGTCGGGAACAAGTTCCACTAATGTTCTAAACATTATGGCCAATGATTCAAAACTTCTAAAACAAATTCTAACGAAACAAAAGAGACCTGTTTTTTAAGTAGGCTTCCTCCTCGGCTCAGTAGATCCTAAAATTGGAGAGAGCGAGGTCTGATTTTTGAGAAAACATCTCTCCCTTTGGCGTCTCTTCAGGTTAGTTGACAACCAACGCTGACTCAGACTTTTGGAACGGCCTTCTGTGACCGTTGTGGTCTTCCTGCTCCTCACTTCCTGGTCAGAAATCACAGATTAGGAAACTGGGACTAAACGCTGGTGCAAGGAGCAGCGACACATCTCATTTTAGTTTGGCGTTAGGAACGACCGTCCCCTCCTGCCGTTGATGGGGGGAGAGCAGTGCGGCATTTAGTGCTATTTTCGGCTTTGGCACAGGAGCAATAGCTCCGCATACAAAGTGGAAGCCATCAGGCCTCCGTCTTTCAAAAGTGCTGCCTCAGAATTACAAGGGACGTCTATTGGTTTTGATGGGGCCAATTCTTATTCACAAGCAGATGGGCCGTCGTTTAATCATTGGAAGCTGGCAGCCAGACAAGCGTAATGTGGATGTCTTCATTTCAGACGCTGCTACTGGAACCGCCGATGATCCATATTTGCTTTGTCCAGCAGTTAGAGAATGTCCTCCTTTTACATCTGTTGAAAGCACCGCGGGGGGTAAAAAGCATTCTCTGAATCTATCACCAGCTCATCTGCAGCGACAGCCAGAATCAGCCAGAATCAGCCAGAATCAGCCAGAATCAGCCAGCGAGGCCCTTTCGTTTCGGCTAAATCCGAGCTCGGTTTGGCTGCCGTCTCTAGGAGAACGCCTGTAATAACCGTGTGGATCACTTGGCTTTGAGCTCCTCCTCCAGCTAGCTTAGCACCGCTGCCACCAACATCAGCCATCAGTCATTTCATCCTCTTCTCGCCTGCATCCTGGTGAAGTGTCCGTCTGACGTTCTCCACTGTCCATCAGCAGGTCATGTGGGAGGGACCAAGTCATCTGTTGTCCTCACAGAAGAGCGGCTCCACGACCGACCGGCGCTCACGCCCCCCAAAGCAAAGGTGGGTGGTCCAGCTCCCTCTCACTCGGTCGGAGTTTCTCTTGCTGCCAGGCCCACCGAGAGGACACCTCAGGTATCACCTCTGCCCCCTCCGCAAGACACCACGACGGCCTCCTTCCAGCTCGCCGCCGCAACCCCACCTGCAGCCGTCAGATCCCTGCTGACCACCGCCGCTTCTGCCCGGGCCACACGCGTTCCCCCAGCGACCACCACCGCACAGCCCGCCTTCACCAGGAGAGCGGCGACCACGACGGCCGTCAGGACGCTGAGCAACAGGAGGATTTTTGCCCCGCCGGGACCCAGAGCAAGCACTGCGAGGGGGGGCACCGCTGTCTTTCTTTCCCCCTTCACCACCACCACCGAGTCGCCGCTGCAGCAGTGCAACATCAGCGAGAGGCTGTGGGTGAAAACAGGTGAAGCAGCTGCTGCACCGGCGGGGAAAATGGAGTCTCCCGTTTCTCTAACGTGTTGTGCCCGGTCTTTGTCCTGTCCTCTCCTCTTGTCTGCCTGTTTTTTTCCTGTCTTCATTTCTCATAGTCGTCTCCATCTATGTGAGAAGAAACAGGCTGGACAGCATTCAGAGGCAGAACCTGCGGAGGGGACTGAGTCAGGGCCTGCGGAAAGCTCTGAATGATAGTTCAGCCCAGGCTCAGGTCAGTTTTAAACATGAGCTTCCAAAAGAACCAATCACAAGCTTCATTTTCAGTTGCCACACAAAAATGACAAACGGCTCGAACGGTGACAGGAAGTGGTGCGCTGTCCTGATGCTCAGCATCGAGTGCCTCGTGTGTCTGGGAGGAAGCAGCTTTGATCTAGAGCAGGTTCAAAGCAGAGCGTGACCATAAAGGGGCAGCGGAGGGGGGGAGGGGGGGGGGGGGGGGAACAGCACTGCTGCGTTTTAACATGAGCTTTGGGAGAGAAATCAACTTCTCATGGACATAAATGGACCTGAGAGCTCTGCGGAGGTGTTGTGTGCCAATCGTTGGGCCCCCCACATGTGCCCCCCCCGCTCTTATCCTTCTCTCTCTCTTTTTGTTGCACCACTTTATTGCCCTTGTGTGCTCATTTGTTCCATTGGGCCTATAAAAAGCTGCATGTGGTCACGTGACAGGAGAGCACATTCCCGGTTCTTTAACGTGCTCTCCTGTCAGATCAAAGGGACATCCTGGACCCCGGATCAAGTACCCCACAGATGCCCCCGTCTGCAGGGAGACCGGGGCAGTACAGGGCAGAACGGCCGTGCTTTAGGAGGATCCTTCTCAAGGTGCCCCGTTAGGGTCCTTATAACAGCTGTTTAACGGGGGGACTTGTCCAGCTGTGACCTTTTGTCCTCGGAATGCTTCCCTCCCGCCCTCACCAGGAATCTCGAGGTTTGTTAGCGCAGCAGGAATTCCTGGCGAGGAGCCACGTTTAGGCTGAGGACGACTAATATAGGAATGAGGTTGAGTTAAAGAGTCCCAGGAGATCCAGGCTGATGTCCCTGGAGCTTATTTCTTTAATCTTTCCTTTACACACTCGTTCAAACGTTTTACCTGTTGTTGATGCACTAGTGGCTAAAACTGACAGAACTGAATTACTGAAAATATATATAAATATTTTATATTTCCTTCCCCTCTTCTCAGGAAGGGAGGGGCACCAGCGCCCCCTATGGGCCGGGACCACTGGCCATCATTCTGCTACCTGAAACCTGAATGTCAGTGTTATACCCCCCTCTCCCCCCCTCTCTCTCCCCCTCTTTCTCTCCCTCCCTCTCCCCCCCTCTCCCCCTCTCTTCCTCTTTCTCCCCCCCTCTCTCCCTCTCTCTCTCCCTCTCCCCCTCTCTTCCTCTCTCTCTCCTCCCTCTCTTCCTCTCTCTCTCCCTCCCCCTCTCTCCCTCTCTCTCTCCCTCCCCCTCTCTCCCTCTCTCTGCCCCCTCTCTCTCTGCCCCACCTCTCTCTCTCTCTCCCTCTCCCCCTCCCTCTCCCCCTCCCTCTCCCCCTCTCTCTTCCTCTTTCTCCCCCTTCTCTCTCTCTCTCCCTCCCTCTCTTCCTCTTTCTCCCCCATCTCTCTCTCCCTCCCTCTCTTCCTCTTTCTCCCCCATCTCTCTCTCCCTCCCTCTCTTCCTCTTTCTCCCCCATCTCTCTCTCCCTCCCTCTCTCTCTCCCTCCCCCTCTCCCCTCCCCCTCCCCCTCCCTCTCCCCCTCCCTCTCCCCCCCTCTCCCCCCCCCCCCCTCCCCCTCCCTCTCCCCCTCCCCCCCCTCCCCCCTCCCTCTCCCCCCCTCCCCCCCCCCCCTCCCTCTCCCCCCTCTCCCCCCTCTCCCCCCTCCCTCTCCCCCCCCTCCCCCTCCCTCTCCCCTCCTCCCTCTCCCCCCTCTTCCTCTTTCTCCCCCTCCTCTCTCCCTCTCTCTCTCCCTCCCTCCTCCCTCTCTGCTTCCTCCCTCTCTCTCTCCCTCCCTTCCTCCCTCTCTTCCTCCCTCTCTCTCTCCCTCCCTTCCTCCCTCTCTTCCTCTCTCTCTCTCTTCCTCCCTCTCCCCTCTCCCCCCCTCTCTCCCCCTCCCTCCCCCTCCCTCCCCACCCTCCTCTCCCTCTCTCCCCCTTTCTTCCTCTTTCTCCTTTCTCCTTCTCCCCCCTCTCTCTCCGCCCCCTCTCCCCCCCTCTCCCCCTCTCTTCCTCTTTCTCCCCCCTCTCTCTCTCCCTCCCTCTCCCCCCTCTCCCCTCTCTCTCCCCCTCTCTTCCTCTTTTTCCCCCCTCTCTCCCTCTCTCTCTCCCTCCCTTCCTCCCTCTCTCTCTCCCTCCCTCTCTCTCTCCCCTCCCTCTCTTCCTCCCTCTCCCCCTCTCCCCCCCCCCTCTCCCCCCTCTCTCCCCCTCTCTTCCTCTTTCTCCCTCCCCTCTCTCCCTCCCTCCCTCTCCCCCCTCTCTCCCCCTCTCTTCCTCTTTCTCCCCCCTCTCTCTCTCCCTCCCTCTCCCCCCTCTCTCTCCCCCTCCCCTCCCTCTCCCCCTCTCCTCCCCTCCTCTCTCCCCCTCTCTTCCTCTTTCTCCCCCTCTCTCTCCCTCCCTCTCTTCCTCCCTCTCTCTCCTCCCTCTCTTTCTCCCACCCTCCCTCTCTCTCCTTCCTCCCTCTCTCTCTCTCTCCCTCTCTCTCCTCCTCTCTCTCCCTCCCTCTCTTCCTCCCTCTCTCTCTCCCTCCCTCTCTTCCTCCCTCTCTCTCTCCCTCCCTCTCTTCCTCCCTCTCTCTCTCCCTCCCTCTCTTCCTCTCTCCCCTCTCTCTCCCTCCCTCTCTTCCTCCCTCTCCCCCTCTCTTCCTCTTTCTCCCTCCCCTCTCTCTCCCTCCCTCCCTCTCCCCCCTCTCTCCCTCTTTCTCCCCCCTCCCTCTCCCTCTCCCCCTCCCTCTCCCCTCCTCTCCCTCTCTTCCGCCCTCTCTCCCCCTCTCTCTCCCTCCCTCTCTCCCTCCCCCTCCCTCTCCCTCTCTTCCGCCCTCTCTCCCCCTCTCTCTCCCCCTCTCTCTCCCTCCCTCTCTCCCTCCCTCCCCCCACTCCCTCTCCCTCTCTTCCGCCCTCTCTCCCCCTCTCTCTCCCTCCCTCTCTCCCTCCCTCCCCCCACTCCCCCCCCACCGTCCCTCTTTGTAACGTTTGCTCTGCTCCTGTTTGCTGCTGTCTCAGCTGTGTTGGTTGGAGGTTGTGGATGGTGGGAGGAGAGCGCTGCGGCGTGTTGATGCTAAAGTGGCGATAAGAAACGTCGAGTAAATGAATTAAACTGCGAGACTGAAGGCTTTTGAAACTCCCACTGAGCTGCTTTTGGGTCTTCAAACAAATGACTTTCTGCTCTGGAAGTGTTTGCGCTCTTTGGCATTAATCTGTTGGCGTTTTTCACCCTCAGATAAAGTCGTGGGTATTTCTGCGGCGTGCTGGAAAGGCGGTCTTTTAATAACACCTTCAGAGGGGTGAAGCCCGAGAGGATGGAGCGATAATAAAGGAGTCTTTTCATAGGGCTCCTAACAAGGCTGAATTGAGAGGAGGCAGAGCGGCGACTCTCCGCTGCAGAGATTTCGGGCTCTCGGCGTTTCGGTCCAGCGGATCTCGTCCAGATGGGCTTAGATAACCGACCTAAATGGTTTCACCTCCTCCACAGACGTTTTCTTCCATGGCCATTTTCAGTGCATCAGTGCTCGTCAAAGTCCGCCCCACAGCAGGCAGATTTCACCTGTGGCACTTTAAGATTGGGAGCGCGGTGACCTTTCAGGGATGAAATGAAGCAGCGTTTGCCCTGAAGTTCCTGTTTATCGCTCTGTCTGAGGTCTGGCTCCTCTTTTCTCTACGCGGTGTAATCAACCTCTGGTGCTACTGCTGCCCTCATTAGCAGCTGCTCCACCAGGCCGGTACGGTTCAATATCGTTACATCTGGCTCACTTCTACACGACCTCCCGATCCTGCCTGAAGGGAAGAACAGCCAGTGTGTTATCTGACATCGCTGCGGCAGATATTTCTTTTCATTTCGACACCCTTTGATAGTCCCTCAGAAGGTAGACCTGTTCCATTTGAAATGCGGCTGCATTCTGCTTTAGTGTCCAAGTGATTCACGACATCGTGGCTACTGAGTCAGCGTTAGCGCCTAGAAGTGGAGCTGTTGGATGGATTTCACCAGCCCTGGTTTCATCCTTCATTTCCCACATTTCCAGCGCAGCATGCCTTATTCATTTATCGATTAAAAAAACATTCAGATCACTCACTGCTTTTTCGCCCTTATCTTCCGTCACGCGAGCCTATGGATTCTGCACAAGCATTCTTTTTTGTTTAGGAATTTAATAATGAAATATAATGCGTCTGCAGGGAATCGGTGGCCAGCCTGACTTTAAAAGGAAAAGTTCTGTCCAAAATCAAAACTTTATAAATTCCTGTTGAGCACAATGGAGCTAAATCACACTGGTGGTGCCTCAACAGCCCCATCTGGAATAAACAAAGCATCCATCCTGATTTCGCTAAGATAAGAGGACAGATGCTGGTTCCCTTCAGTGCTGGCTACTCAAGATAATCCACAAATTCTTATTAGCCTCCAGATGGAATCAATCACGAATGGCATCATTAAAGTTGCCAGTTTTCTATTTGTTGCAGTGTGTTTTTCTACAGTTTAGCATTGTTCTGTTAGCATGTTTTCGTTGTTTAAAGCCTTGTTGAAGGAACTTTAAAAAATGATTTCAGAGGATCATTCTGACATATTTACACAGGTGAGGGTTGTTTTTTTTGCTCTTATTCTTCATCTTCTTTTAACGATTCCTTTTTCCTCCTCAGGTAGAGACGGTCTTCGGTTCCCCCAACATGACAGTAGCTTATCACGTGACCGCTGGCGACACCGTTTACCCTCCTTCTGTTGTTCTGGATGCCTTGGAGTCGTACGGGCGCGATAAGCTGATCGCAGACCTGCGGCAGTACCTCCCCATGGTCACGGCCCTGCCCGTTCCAGTGGCGCCGTGGCGGCCCGGCCCGACCAGAGGCTTCCAGCTGAAAACAGGTCAGCGCCGGCGTCTGGGAAATACCTGCCGTGCCGGAGAGCTCATGGTGGGTTTGTGCTTCAGTTCTGCAGTTTGTGGGCACCGGAGACGATCCTCGGACCTGCTGGTTCTCTCAGATGATGGAACAAAGGCTGGAGAGGGTGTTCGCTGAAGCACGGGCAAAAGTGCTCACCACCAACAGCAAACTGTCCATCCAGGTACGGCCGTGTCTCACACTGCTGTGTGTCGGCGTGTTTCTGTAGGTTAGACCCTAAACCTGTAGGGTTCATTAACCGTTGTCTACAGCAAATCAGGGGAAATGAAGCGGTTTTGTCCCTCGTTAGACATCCACGTTTCTGCCTCATCAGGCCATTTAGCAGCAGATGGAAAGTGAGTGCTCTGTAATCAAAACTGTCCCTGAGCATATCAGCGTTTCCAACAAACCTCGCTGCTGCCATTCCTATTAATAGTTTTTTCTTTCAGCACAGTGGTGTTTCTATTAATTTGATAAGATGCCACATTAAAATGTTGTTTATGGGGAAATATAGCAGCCATTTTGCTCTCCTTTGTGCTTTGCCAGTTTCCCCATTTTGATGGACACATTCGTGCTCCTCCCAGAGCTTCACATGGTTACACATCCTTTTTGTTCCCTCCTACTCCCCCCAAGATGCTGAATGTCTCACAGGTGCCGTCCTCTCCGGCTGTGTCGCTGGTCTACGCAGTGAAGAATGGAAGTGTCTTCCTTAATGGCACTGCCGCCTCAAACCTCCTCTGTCAGCTGTCAGCGGAGCTGGTGGGCTACTTCCTGTTCTATCCACCACTTATCATCGCTGAGCGTAAGTCACAAAGTTCCAAAAGATAGTGTAACGAATAAATCCACATTAATTAATGGCTGTCAAACACTTTTTAATTGATCAATGAATGCTGTGTGTTAAGGTGGTATTTTAAGGTGGAAGTGCTTTGCTGAAAAGAAAACGTGCTGCGAAGTGTGTCGACCTAGTTTGGTAAATGTCATAAGTTAGATCGAGAGTCCGGTCTCGGCGTTTTCTGTACATCGAGAGGACCAACGTGCCGCTCAGCATCTTTCATCTTTCCTGGTTGTCACTGCTGTCTCACGTGCATGCGCGACGGTAACTTCTTGGACAAACGTGTTACCAGAGACGACCATCTTCTTTCTCCTGATTGTGCAAAACATTTTAATCAGATTAATCACAACGATGGGTTATTCTGCTTTACCGCGTTCATTTTGAGGGCCGTTTATTTGATATACAAGTATAAATGAAGACACAGCTGCACTGCTGCATTTCCTTTATTCCAACCTGGACTATCTCCAGGAAAAATGGTCACATCCTTCCAGGTCCTCAGAAATTTTGGACCTTTTTTATGAAAACTGTTGATGTTTTGGAGTCACTTAAAAAGAGTTGAAGCAAAGCCCCTGCTGTTAATCTCAGCTTCCACTGAGGGCAAAACTGAAGGACACATCTGAGATATGCTCCGAGGAAAGCAAATGGAGAGTGACAGGGAGTCGGAGGGAGCTTAAGCGCCGGTTGTAGTGGAGTCCCAGCGTGTGGCCCTGTTTCCACCCCAGTACAAACTGAGACTGACATGTAAACAGCTCGACAGAAGCAGATCTAGAAGAAAGGGGTAAGTTTAAAGGGGTCGCTACTGCCCTGGTGCCGTATTGAGTCCTGCAGGACAGACTGACTGGATCTCTTCACCTCGGCTGTCATAAATTCATTGTTCATGTCATTTTAAAAGAACTAGAACCAGATTTACAAAGTTCTACTAATGTTCCATAAAGTATCACAAAAACTGCCCAATAAAGAACAAGATTTCTTCCAATGGAGGCTTTTACAGAGCAGCCCAAACACATCGGAGAGGGAGTCGAACTACTTGCAGGGAAGCTGGATCCATTTTGCAGGAATAGCACCAGTAGCAGCACCAGAAATTCATCTTTGCCAACTTTGTTTTCCATCCTCTCATCCTGGTCCCAGTCGGTTGGGTAGTGCGGGAGGCCCAGACACCCTTGATCCCGCCACTTCCACCAAATCCTCTTGGAATGTAAAGGTATTCCCAGACCAGCCGTGAGACCTGATCTCTCCAGGGTGTCCTGGGTCTGTCCGGGGTCTCCTCCCGGATGGACCTGCCCATAAAACACCACTGAGCTGATCAGAGCCTCCCCAGGGAGGAAACACAAACCAGCTGCCCATGAACACAGGGTAGAACATGACTGGTAATCAGAGGGCGTCTCCCACATTCTCGGCGCTCCCTTATCCCAACGGCCCGGTTCAACCTCTGCAGTTCTGCCGACGCTGCCCCGATCCAGCCGTCGCACTCCCGCTCCCGATTCCCTTCACTCACAACCCTGGTGGAGAATCCACCCTTCTCCAGATGAGGACCATGATTCAGAAGAGCTCATTTGACTGTCCCAGCCAGAACCGGAGGTCAGTGCGCCCCCACCAGCCGGGGTCAGTGGTCACCTGCCCCAGGGTTGAGCAGGCAGTCTCAGAGATGGAAATGGCTTTTAAGAGACGGCTTTTAATGTGAGGTTGGAGAGACATTCATGACTGAAACGAACAGGAACTCAAACAAAGGCAGATGGCAGACGCCAGAGCTCAGCCAGGCCTGGAGTTTACAGCTACACGCACGTAAGCTGAAGGACAACAAAGTTAGTTTAGGTTTGGTGCAGCTGCATCATTTTACACCGGTGACATCATCGTTTTCATCCTGGTTCAAATGTTGAGAAAAACGCGCTCGTCTCAGTGAAGGTGACGAGCGTTTGTGCATCAGCTGCACGTCCAGCTTCCGTGTTCAGCGCAGCGATCTCCTGTCAGCTGCAGCGGACTCACTGCAGACTTTGATCGGTTCAAGAAGACGGAGCGTTGAACAGATCAGGCTCAGGATCACAGCAGGAATTGGGTCAAGGCCTTGTGCGTGCTGCCATCACTGAGCCCACTTCTGCTTGAGCTGGCCTGTTTTCATAAGCCCAGTGGGTTTTCATGGATCTACTTTAACTCCATGGAGTGTTATTGGCTGTGTGATCTGTGCTGAATTCAGAGGAGGTTAAATGGCTGCTGTTTGGCATCAACCATCAACCACAGGAGGCCACTGGAGCCACACGTGGTCGCTGCAAAGAATCACCACAAAGATCCAGCTCAAACTCCGGGTTTGTTGTCTTTTGGCTTCTACCCATGTTGTGATATTTGGTATTGTGGAGGAATCAAGTTGTTTTCATCTTTTAATAAGCGGATGACTCCAGAAATTGAATAATAACTTGGCTTTTATGGCCGTTGTGTTCAGAGGTGGCGCCTCTTGGTCCGCTGAAAGAGGGCTGCTGTGCAGGAAAAATGAGGAAGAGAACCCCAAGTCAGGACTGCGAGACTCCTGGGACGAGTAAGACGTGTTTGTGACCAAGAGAGCGACGCCGCCACAGCACGTTGGCCCTGTTTACCGCCACCATCAGGGAGCTCGCCGTTCACAGCGAGTGTCAGCAGATGCTGTCAGCGGCTGCCGCCTCACTTCAAAGCAAATTACTAGAGTAAATAATTAACAGTGGGAGATTCTCGCGCCACCTTTTGCTCCGCCCTGACGGGAGCCAGGCACTCGGAACGCTGCCGTCCTCCTGCTCCTGCTCTGCTCTTCAGCAGCAGGAGGAACAAGAGCTCTGAAACTCACAACTGACGTAAAATATGAATTATTCCACTAATAGCATTTTGTCAGATCGTATTTTTGTGACAGCTGATAATGACTTCTGGATGGCAGCAGAGGCTCATGGGAGTCACTTGAGAGTCTGGCTGTAAGGGGGACATTTGAGTGTGGTCCAGGACGTGCGTGCTCACACACCTGCTCACAGGTCAGAATGCTTCAGTCAGTTGATGCAATAGCTCGGCACGTCTATCAGGAAATGTGAGAGGAAGATAAAAACTGGCGTATTTCTTCTATTTTTAACCAGCATTATGTTGGTAGAACGAACAGCGACATCTGGTGGCACACTGGAACCACAGCAGAATGACCCATCACTCCTCTCCCGTGCACGTGCAGTCGTGTAATTCCCAGTTTCTCCACAGCAGTTCCAACCTGCAGCTCAATGACTTAATCAGCCGCAAAATAGATGTAGCAGCCCGCAGCGCCGCCTGGTGCTGCACGCCGTTAACCTGCGAACGCTCACAGGGTCCTAGTGGGAACTATTGTTTCACAGCTTTCAGGTGTTTTCCACAGGTGAAGCAGAGAACCAAGTAACAGACATCTGCTTCTTTCTTTACATGGAAAGCCTGATTGAGACAACTGATGTGACCTGTGTGTGTGTGTGTGTGTGTGTGTGTGTGTGTGTGTGTCCTTGTGTTTAAAGCAATGGAGTATCACAACCTGAACACTTCAGTTGCCACCAGAGACTACTGGGTAATTACAGGTAGGAACACATTTCTGTTTCTTTTCTTTATTATTGAAGCTTTTATTTTCTTTATTGTCTCAACATGTGCAAATGAGACAAATGTTTCTCGTTAAGGAGGCAGTAAAAGGAGTTATATATATGTATAGCTGACAGATAACTCTCAATTTATTGTTGAACATAAGATGAGTGCAAAAACGGCCTTAAAGCTCCATGGAACCTGCTTTATGTCCTGTTACTTCAATTCTCCGCTTGAAATATTTGGTGGGTGTGAAGCAACAATCTGTAGACTAAAGTCAGGATAAATTGATGTCATAAGATGACGTCATGAGATGATGTCATGAGATGATGTCATGAGACAATGATGTCATGAGATGATGTCATGAGACAATGATGTCATGACATGTCATGAGACGATGACGTCATGAGATGATGTCATGGGGCGATGATGTCATGAAACAATGATGTCATGAGATGATGATGCCATGAGACAATGATGTCATGAAACAATGATGTCATGAGATGATGATGTCATGAGAAGACATGAGGAAAAAACACTTTTTAAATGAACGCTTTAGATTTGGGCTCCACCAACAAGAGTGTGGAACACTATTACTACTGATAATAACAGTATAATAACTACACCGTTGTAATAACAGGGTTTTCCTGGGTATCTGTCAAAGTGCTTCTTCACATAATCATCATCACTTTATTTTGCATCAAAGCCTGTGTGCTGATGTTAATTAACTAAACTCTCATTTACAGGAGCAATTAGACACATAATGAGTCTTTACATTTGCCGTGTGTGTGTGAGTGTGAGTGTGTGTCCTCATATTTTATGAATTGCAAGGCGAATATGCTTCTCTGTGGGGAACGCTCCAGGGAACGCTCCAGGGAACGCTCCGGGGAACGCTCCGGGGAACGCTCCAGGGAACGCTCCCTGCGATGCTTGACAGCGGCTCCTCGCCCTCCTAAGTCAGTTCAAGGTCGATCCCTTGATAATGACATGAAACAGATAAACACAGGACCTGAACACGGGACCTGAACACGGGACCTGAATGAAGTTTTCATCAAAGAATTTCACAGAGAACCCTGAGAATCGGTGCTAAATCTAGACCCTCTTTGATGGCCAACTCTTATTTCTTTTATCTTCTGGCCGTCCTTTCCCCGTCCATGTCCACTTGTAGTCATCCAGGACGTGGAGAACGCCAGCTTGGAGGGACAGTACCAAAGCTTTGCCAGTCTAATGGAGCAGCGTCTGGCAGAACTGTTTGTGCTGGCGGGCCGGCAGGGGACTCGCTTCCGAAGGGCTACGGCCGTGGGCGGCTTCACCGTGCAGGTAGGGAGCCGGGGATGAGGGGCCACGGGGGGGTGGGGTGGGGGGGGGGGGGAGTAAACAGCCAGCTAAGTGCAGGGAGGGTGAGAGAGCAAACGCTCATTAATGAGGGCAGGAATCCAGCAGTTTGGGGGGCTTAAACTGCATGAATATTTTATCATATGCTAACTTTGATACAAACTTGCTGGCTCTCGCCTGATGGCTCCTGGTCAGCCTTTGATGATTACAGAGTTATTAGGCTCATCCTCAAATGGTTGCTGTTCAGAACAAGCCTGGAGGGTAAACGTTTACTCGCTCCCTTCGTCTACCGACCTCTTCGTGCCCGGCACTTCCACAGTTAGCACTCGTCTGTCCGTCCTCCCCATCAGATGGTGAACATCCGCAGGATCTCGGGGTCGAGGAACCGAGCGGAGATGACCTACTACGTCCAGCACAACAGCGTCCCTCTGGCAGGCGCGTCAGCAGCCAAGGTCCTGAACACGGTCGACTCTCAGACCGTGGCGCTCACCCTGGGCTACTTCGTCCAGCTGCAGGCAGAACGTAAGCACAGCACCCTTCTTCCATTTGACGAGTGGGCGAGTGGACAGAACCGCTGACACGCTGGCAAACAGCCCTGACTCTGGGAAGAGGAGCAGGTGTGTGAGCCAGTGGAGAAGTTAGGATGAGAGGGGACACTGGAGCCCAATTAGAAGAGAGGGGGCAGGGGAAGGCTGAGGGGGAGGGGAGGCTGGCAGACTGTTGCCTGTAATGGCTGCCGCACGCTCACTGTGCGAATAAGGTCTTTCAGACCGTTTGTTCTTCTTTATCTCAGCCGTGGTCAAGAACCCTCCCAATAACCTGTGGATAATAGCTGCAGTACTGGCCCCCATCGCCGTGGTCACCCTCATTATCATTATCATCACAGCCGTGCTCTGCAGGAAGAATAAAAGCGACTTCAAAGCCGACGCCATCGGCAACCTCAACCCCCGAGCTAAGGTGTGGAACTTTCCTCCTCTCTGTCTGTTTCATCGGTCATCTGATAAAAGATGATTTACATTTATCCCAATTCTCGTAGGAAACCAGAGCTAGTTATAGCGCCACCTTTATGTTGTAACCTGCTGCTTGTCTTGCTTTGTTCTTCAAACACATCAAGACAAATTGTGGGATGCAGTCTCCACTGGCCTCAGTGTGTATTTCTGTATAAATCATCTGAGGGATTACGTGAGAGCTAATGAGCTAATGAATAAAAATAGCAAATCATTAGCGGCAGCCCCAGAGAGCTTTGTCTTTGCTTTTGTTGTACGGTGACAGTAATTGTGTTTAAAACTCAACGGGAATTTCAACATTTTCTCTCCTTTTCAGATGACGTATCGCAGAGACGTGGGCTATTTCCACCAGGTATCGGCCTCAGAGTCCTCCCCTTGGTACCCATCTGTGTTTCCATCTTCAGGGCTCAACTGCGGGATTTAAAAGGGATCGTGCGGCGCTGCCACCCGCTATAGATTCTAATAAATTCTGCTGTGCAGGAACAAACCTCAACAAACCAGATTTTCTCGACTTAAAGTCTATTTCCTGTTATTCTGCGTCGTGCATATTTAATGCCAGAGTTGGAGGTTTCTGGGCCAGCGCCCATCTGGCAGGATGAGCTTTCGCGTTATCGTTGCCTCAGAACGCTCAAGGTCAAAGTTCTCGCTCCGTCTCAGTGGCTGTTGTCTTTCCTGTCGATCATGGGCTCGTTTTCACACGTAGCCTAACGGGCAGCACTTCTCCAAGGCTTTACTGTTAATTAATATTGGACATCTATCGTCCACTGAAGCCTCAGCATGTTCAAGAGAACCAGTATGTCGATTTTATCTGCACAATTGTTTGAGTTTAAATATGACTTATAAATGTATTTAGAATTGATTTTAGGGTTATACATTGTGTGGTGTTCTTGTCACATAGTGGGGACCAAAATGAGGACATTTTTGTCTTTGATTTCACCCCTAACGTGTCCATCAGCCTGTCCAGGGTTTCGACTATGCCAAGCAGCACATGGGTCAACATGGCGGGGACGAGGAGACGCTGCCCGCCAGTCAGGACACCTTAATGATGTCCTTACAGATACGGGACACGTCACTGTCACTGGAAAAGACGCTGCACCAGGACGGGACGGCCGACAGGAGGACCTTCACTAACGACAAAAAAAGGTATTAATGTGCCTCAGCTCCTCAGACTGATGTCGCTCATGGGTCCAAACTGAGCCTGACACACACACTCGCACACTCACACACTCACACAGACACACACACACAGACACACACACTCACACACACACACACTCCTCTGTCTCATTATTCCTACCACCAGCCTAATGACTCATGCAACCGCTGAGTGAATGCTGATTTCGAGTGAATAAAGGAAGGATTCATTCACATAATCCAGCCTGCAGACACTCAGTTCCACGTCTCTCATCATTATTCATATATTTACAGCTTTGTTGCTGCATTTGCCCTTATTTTAGTTTTCTTGAGCCACTATTGTTGCACACATGATGCACAAAGTTCCCTACTTTGCTTCCATTCTTAAAATAATCCCGTCCTTGGAGCCAGGGTTGTGCGGGTGCCTGTGAACCCCAGGTCAGGATTAAACACACACCCAGCTCCCACTGGGGGGCCACCGGCGTGGTCTCTGCTTCTGTTATCATTTTTACCAGACAATTAGGGCCGAGGCCGCAGCGCTTTGATGTCACCGTCGGCCTCCTGCTCCTCTGAGCTGCCTCTTAATTCTGACGCCATTGTTTGGCTGGACCAGCCTTGTTCTACTCTGCAAGGCAGTAAAAGAGGCTGGTGCAGTGCACGCTGCACTTGCTGTGTCCACAGAGCAAATTCACAGCAATGTAATTACCCAAAGATCTAAAGAAAAGGGTTCAGTTAAGGAAAACATACAAGGGCTGAAGCACCCAGCAGCTCTAGGATGGTACAGAAAGACTCTCAAATTAGTTCTCTAATTCTTCTGAAAACTGTTCTTTTCAAACTACACTCAATTCCTTTGGTTCTGTGAAAAGCTTTCAACAATAATCCATTATGTCTCGATTTGGGCTCGAGAGGAGGTGAGTTTGCTAAAGCTGAGGATGACATAACCTGGATAGGAGCCCAGCTTCCGGAAAGCTCACCGCCTCTTGTTGCTATGGTTACTTGCAGCAAGTTGCCGAGCGAGGACGGTTCCGTCATCAGCAACGAATCAGAGAGGCTGAAACCCGGCAGGGGCTCGACGGCAATGAAAGTCACAGCGCAGCAGAAACCGACAAAGGAAGAGACCCGCAAGAAGGACGGTGAGAGTCCAGAAACAAGCTAACATGCTAACATGCTAACAAGCTCAGGTGTTTCACCAACAACGCTCATAACAAAAGGGATGAATATGCAAGAGACAGACAGTGGTGTGTCAGACACAGCTCAGTGCACACACACACACACACACACACACACACACACACACACACAGACGTGCTGAAAGAGCATCTGATGTCACAGTTGTAAGGTGCAGAGCAGCTAAAGGGAGGCGAATATTGGCCATTCTGATCTCATCTATGGTGGAGGGTGGGCTGGATCGGCTTAATCCCGCTTGGACACCTTCTCCTTGTAATTTGCCTGGTGTCTGAGAAGGAATTTTGGTGCAAACTCGTATGCAAAACGTGACGCTGGTGATTATCTTTTGGGATCTGCTGCCTGCGTCTGCTGCTTGTTCCGTTAACACGGATGAATGATGATGTTTGACATAATCTGTCCGACAGAGCGGGAGGGAGGTGTGACACTCTGTTCCCCTTTGACTGACAGTGTACTGATTAGAGGTATTTGTAGTTTCTAAGTGAGTGAACTCCCTCTCTGCTCCTCAGATCCGTATGACACCTCCTCCGGATCCCTGCAGCTCATTTCCATAAAGCCTATGGTGGCGCAGACCAACTACTCGCGCGCTGCGTCCTTCGAGCGCAGCCAAGACTCGGTCATTGTCAACGGAGAGGTGACGTGACCCAAACTCACACGTGCATGCATGCAAATAAAGGCGTGAACAGTCGAAGGCTCTGATAAGTTTGCAGCACCTGCCATGTGATGTCCTCACCGCTCATGTGGGGGAAAAGAAATTGCTGGATGTGCAGGTTTAGCCATATTTACATTTTGGATTGATTGGAGGTGGGTTTTTTGCCTACGTTGTCAGAATCACCAAATCCACAAAGACCTGATGAAGCAGATTAGCTCATACAGTAGTTTGCATTTTAATATCTTAATATCACTAATGCCCTTTTCACTGCTCGTGGGAGCAGGAGTACGAACGGTCTGAAATTCTCTGCAGAGGTCATAAGAGTCCCAATTATGGTGCTCTGCTGAGCACACGTAAGCTGAGTGTCAGCACAGTTAGCATGTTATGGTACATTGCTAGCAGAGTCCGGGAGGTTTTCCTGTCAGTTCTCTTTGCACGGTCCAAAAATCAGGTTGAGTGGATACTGGTGAGCTGTTCAGGGCGTCTTCATGCTTCCCCCTCCCAGTGAATGCTGGGATAGCCCCCCCCCACCCCCTGGGACTTCACCTGCAGTGATGTTTGATCTTGTGCTCATTGGTCCCTACAGGTGAACTTGGCTCTGAAGCAGAAGTCAGACATTGAGCACTACAGGAACAAGCTGAGGCTCAAGGCTAAGAGGAAGGGCTATTACGACTTCCCCTCCGGTGAGGGCGGCAGCAACAGCCGGGCCTTGGTGCAGACACAGCAGCACAGCCACGAGAGGACGGCCTTCGAGTCCGACAGGCCTGCGGAGGCCGACGACGAGCAGGGTTCCACCTACGTCAAGTCTTACAGGAGGTGAGTGGAGAGCCAAGGTTGCCCGACAACAGCAGCTCAGCACGCACGCCACCCCGGTTACTCACCTCATGACCATCAGTCCTGATAGTCTCATAGCTACAGTATCATATTGAAGTCAGGTTGGATGCCTCAGGGTTCTAAAACCTTATGAGATTCCTGTATTTTGAGCTGTTTGGGGTTAATATCCGTCTCACTAGAAACACTGAAAATAAAGTGAAACCTGCTGCTGTGGCCTAATTCTGGAATGACGCACCTTGTTTGAAGCAGCAGGCACTCCCAGGTAGGACAGCAGGCCTACCGCAGCAGGCAGAGTCTGAGCAGCCCCAGTCCTGGAGGAACAGAGATGGACCTGCTGGTTATGAGGGAGAGACCCAGGAGAGGGATTCGCAACAGCGGCTACGACGTGAGTCCCGTTCGTCTGACACCTTTAGACGTTTGAAGGGTGCGGCAGCAAAAATGCTTCCATGGTGGTGGATCCACCCCGGAAGCATGATTACTAATTAGTGCTGAATCTGCCCTTGTAGGATTTTACAACCCAGCTGCTGAGTTTGAAATCACTCATATCCCACTGGGGTCTAGTTTCCAGTGTACCCCAGTAAAGCTGAAAAAAGAGACGGGCTCATTCATAATTAAGAGGTGGGATTTACGGGGGCATTTCATTCTGATGTGCAACACATGGGAGGATGGCTGATTTATGCTTCCACACCTTTATTGTGCCATTACGGCTTCGGTCATAAATTCTAATGCTTGTGCTCCCAAGAGTAATGGAGCAGAGCGTTTGGGGAAAGGTGTTCTTGTTCTGCTCTGTCATTTTGTAAAAAAAGAAGATGAGGAGTGATGGAACTTCCCTGAACTGCCCCGGAGCTGCTGGCCAATCACAGCATGGAAGAGGAAACTCCGGTTCTGCACATCATAATCGGGCCGTGGAGCAGCAGGACTCAGGTCTGAACAGGACACGCTGACAGATGTGCTGAGGATTTGCTTTCATCTCATCAAAGGCCGTCGAGCAGGCACCAGCTACATCCTCACTCTTCCAGGCCCGAGTGGTCACAGCAGAGTTCGAGTGGGGTGGGGGCAGATTTATGAGGTGCTCTGGGTCCTCTGTGGCCGGCCTCTGTTCACCAGCAAGCTGTGACTCACTCATTCATTTATTATGGGATGGAAGGGCTGCACGGATGGCAGAAGGAGGGAGGGAGAAGAATGGATGGACCTTTATGAATTTATGTTCTGGCTGAATAATTGAGATGCAGCGGACTCGTGGAGGACTTCAGGAAACTCTGGGCTTTTCTTCTCGTCTCTGAAGGTTTCGGCTGACCCGATGTTCCGCTTTGTTTCAGACCGAGCCCGAGTTGATCGAGGAAACGAACGTGGACCGCCTGATGGGGTCTCGGCGATACACGTACGGACGGGGCCTGAAAGGCCACTCCGAGACCTCCAGCCTGAGCTCGCAGCCGTCCATCGACGAGGTGAGACATCAGATGCACCTGCTGCTGGAGGAGGCCTTCAGCCTGGCGTCTGGGGGCCAGCCCACGTCCGGAAGGCATTCCCATCACCACCACCCATCTCCGGATAAGTACAACCACGTATCTCCCCCCCTCCCGTACACAGACGTGGTGACCAGCGCCCCGGGCACCATGAGCAGGCGGGGAGGGCTTCAGTGGGTACCCTCCTACGGGACAGATGTGTATCAGTGTAGCCTGCCCAGACCGGTGAGTGGGACACAATCCCGACGCTCCGTGAGGAGCTGCGTGGAGGTGAAGAGACCTCAATGTCTCCGTCTCTCTTTTGAAGGCCTTTCACTTCACACAACTTCCAGAGATCGCCATGGGTTCTCCTCCGCCTCTGCCCCCTCGCACTGGTCCTCCTCCTGGGATTTCTTTAAGACGGTAGCGTTAACAAATCTCTCCCTCACACACACACACACACACACGGGCTCACACACTGCCTTTCGTCCAAAGTCCACTGGATCGTGCTCATTTATTCACATTCACATTGATATGCTTTCAGTAGATCTACACTAGGTAATGTTCTGTAACCAGGGTGATTTTAGGCTTTGTATAAATTTGAATATTGAGCTAGTGCATTGGGAGATGGGCAGAATGTTAATGAGCCTGTCTCCTGGCTCTGAGGGACGCGTCTGCCATCTAGTGGCCTTGACTGCTCATTTGTTCCTCTCCAATCCTCTGTCCCACTCAGCTCCACTTCTGACTTGGGGCCTAAGGGAAGGAGCTCAGAGAAATCTGTCACGGAAATGCAGCGTCAACGTGACAGCAGCCCGTATGGGCCAACAACCAGAGCAGCACTTCCATCAATTACTGCGGAGCAGCCTGTGTCCAATTACTCAGGTAACCAGGAGATCTCTCTTTTCTACACTGCTGATGTGATCAAATCCCTGAGTTGAATGGATTCCCAATGCATTTGATTCCGACTGCCTCTTTTACTTTTGCTTTGTGTAGGAAATCCAATAACGGCTGTCTACGCCATCCCAGCCTCCAGGCCGGGCTACACAGACAACTTTCTGTCCACGCCGCCCACCTCCTACCACAGTCCCTCTTGGATGTCCTACCCACCTGAACCTGATGACGTTCCACCACAGTGGGCAGACTCGGTACGGCTCCTTTATTAGTCAGCGTGAGGGTTACGTTTTGCTCCCCCAACCTCCAGAAATAGAAAACAATATAACAACAGCAACCCGTCGGCTGACACGACTCACACCACCCCGATATCACCTCCTGCTGCAACACGAAACAGCCTGAACCTCCTGACTCGCCACTTTCGTGTCTGTTTCAGTTGCCGTTGCCTGGATATGTGGAGGCTTTTCCTCATCCTCGCTACCCACAGGGGAGCCACACCCGACTGTCCCTGCAGTATAACCAGACGCCCGAGCTGCCCCCACCCTCCCACAGCACAGTGTCCCAGCAGAACCTGCCCTCGGTGGTTAAGGACATGGACAACATGCCCCTGAGCAGCCTCTCCACCTCCGCGCTTGTGCGGGCGATCCGCCAAGAGGTGGCCAAGCTGGCCAAGAAGCAGAACGACATGTTTGAGTTTTAATTCCGTCCTGGGGGGACCCTGGGGGGTGGATATGGGGGGGGGGGGGGGCTGTGCAGACAGTGCAGATAGTGCAGATGTTGTGCAGACTCATTTTTCTACTGTATAATGAACTTCTGGAATCACTGACAGATTTTGTTTCACATGCCAGACAGGTATTTTCGAGTTTTTTTACATGAAATATTTGATCCTCTATGATGATCCATCCCTTCTTCGTTGCTATGTCAACATTATGGAGACATAATGGATTTTTTCTTTTTTCAAAAGTGAATCAGCGTCGAGTAAGAGGAAAGGCATAAAGTGGGTTTATTGTTTGTTGTGAGGCCTGAACACCTCCTGATGGTTACAGTCATGATGTGTGTTGCGTCTCCTGCAGGTTCAGAGCATCGTATCCAGCTCCGAACGTCCCTGAAGGACAGGAAAGAACATTAGCAACATTCACCACACTGAGGCTGATTCATTCACAAGAATTCGAGCAACAAAGACACAAGACAGGTTGGATTTGAAATGGTTTCAGTTTCAATCCAATTGAGCGGATCTTAAGTGACAAAGAAGGGAAATCATTTGTTTTGTGACAGATTTTTCTTAGTATTGATTTATTTATCTTTTAGATTAAAAGGATAGTGAGCTAGAAGAGCAGGTTCAAGAGAATTTGTGTTGGGTTTCACGAAATCTCCAATTTCAGACGCTCTTCTTCGTGCCGTTACGCGATGTGTCAGTGGTTCTAGGACGGGACCGAGCGTCGGGTCGGTTCTCATGACCTCTGGTGTTTACAGTTTGGTTTTCACCCTAAATTCTGAAGGCATCATAGTTCAGACACGTCGAAGGGATGCCCTTCATAAATAAAGGAAAAGTTAGTTCAAAGTCAAAGAGATCAACACATGCCAGTGGAATAAGAGCATGAAGTCGCCTTAATTTCATTGATTTCTAAAAATGAATGAAATGAAAAGATAAATATGAAACGGTCTATAAACGGGGTTGCTGAGGATCTCGCTCAACCTGCAGGCGAATCAGAGACGCCACGAAAGGGTCCTGCCAGCATCTTTCCACACAGCCGTCCTCTGGGTGCTGGATGAAAAGATGCTTCTTTGTCTCTTTCTCTGCCCACATTCACTCTTCCCTGTGTGTCGGTTCAACTCCTCTCTTTAACCGCAAAAACATCTCTTTTCCCCAACATTCCTGGTCCATATAATCCGGAATATAGTGAGTGTGCACAGGGATGGAAAAGGGAGCGATTATTAATGGAGAAGATTAATAATGAGTGTGTATTCTATAATTCTGAGTGTATTTATATGATGCAACATGAAGTGAGCTCTATATATTAAACATTTACTTTTTTGTCTTCCTGACTGGTTTCCTCGTTTACTTCCTATCGGGTTTGATGTTCCTGTGAAGGTAGAGAAATAGAAGCTCCTCACAAAAGTTCTGTTCTGCAGTTTTACTGGTTTCATTAAACATTAATGTCACATTAGACCTAATTAACACCATGATCACGATGAGATGAGAATAGCGCTATAATCCAGAATGAATTCAGGGATCTCTTAATCATCGAGAGCTCTAATAATAAGAACCTTGAATTATTAGGTTTTTCCACAGGTGCCAGCGCGGTGCCATAATGAGAATGATGCGGCTGCTGCGGTGGCCGATGCTGCGTTGGTGGAGGAAGCGGCGAGCAGCGCCTTGTCCTCTCCTTTTCTCTGTGTTCTGGACCAACTACAAAACAGGTATAGAACATTAAACTCTGTCGTCTCCAGACTTGCCTGGTTTCTGTCTTCTGTTCTAGGCCATGTGTGTGTGTGTGTGTGTGTGTGTGTGTCCTCTGCGTGTGTGTGTGTGCTGTCTCACGCCCCTCTGACCTGTACTGACCTGTCCTGATTACACCACTGTCCTCCAGCTGCACCTGATGCCCCCCTCTGGCTTTATTAGCGCCCCCCCCCCACCCCACCCCCACCCCCACCCCCACCAGACTCATCTCACAAGCCGTCATGTTTCTTTCTTTGTCGGCCTCTCGGGTTTTCCAGCACGACGTCTCGGTGCCCTCCTGAGAAGTTTGTTCAGACACCTTCATTGGAGACTTGTTTGGGCGAAATATGGCCTGGAAGGAGAAAACCTCCCTAGTTGATTACTAGCAAACTGGTAAATTTAGGAGTTTGGAATTTGTGCCTAAAGTCCACAAGTGAGACCGGGATGAGCAGCGTTTCTAACCCGAGTCACAGCCCAAAACTCTGCCTGGACAGCAGGGGCGCTCTAGGCCCTCCGTGATATCAGCGGCGGACGTGAAAACACGTGTGAAGCGCCTGTGTGATGAGCTGCAGCCGCATTATTGTTCCCAGTGTCGCCTCCCTGACTGTGCATGGTGAAATTGAACTAGACCCCAGAATGTTTTAAGCAGAGGAATAAAATAAAATCAAGCCCAATGTGGAACAAGTTAATTTTGAGTTTGTGGTCACTTGGGTCACTTGAGTGTAAAACGTTAGACTGTGATGTGTGAAGTGACAGGATGTTGATTATCACCCCTGACACCGACGCGTGCAGTTATTTCTCCACGTCTACAGCCCAACGGCCCCTGGATGAGCCACATGGCTCCGGTGTGTTGGGAGCTGTTGTGAAGTATAATCATTGAGGAGAACTGAACCTGGAGATGATGGTTCTGACAGCCCAGAGTCTCGACATGCACTCGGCAACTAAACAACTCCAGCTGATCTCTGTACGACCGTCTTGCTTTGGTTTCCTCCCTGGTGAGATTTTAATGACATAAAAGTCCCAACTCAAACTGGGAATGAGGTGTCTGCAGCAGCATTTTAAAACTGGCAATATGAGTGGTTTTTATTTCAGTTTAGAAGGAAGTTGAAGCTCCTCTCCACATCCGTCCTTCTGCTGGTTTAGATCTTTCTCCAAAGCCCCGATGTTCTGCTTCATGCACTCGTGCTGCTCTCTTCTCTCTTCATGAAACGCTGCCTACAGCTGCACCCTGCTGGTGCCTTTGTGGGTTCCTGCTCTTCATCGTTCTTTATCGCTGTGCCAGCTGTTTTCCAGGAGAGACTGGAACCCAAATCTCCTTCCTCTTGTTGGTTCTTCCTTGTTATCTTCTTCTACCTCTTCAGGTGGTTTCCACTTTCTTTTGGCATGCTTGATTTCCTCCACTTACACACTCTGAAAGGTCACAGTACTTGTTTTTATTAAGCCCGGACTGTAGAAGTCTAACCTAGAGCTCCAGACTTGGACTCAGAACATGAAAACATACTTCCTGTTACTGCGCTTTATTTTACATGATAGCTGATACTCTTCTAATGGTTGAATTTATGTGTTAAAGCCTTGCTGATAGAGCTGATCAGCTATGTCAGAACCATGTTCAACACTATGGTTTTACTGTAAATGGTTTCAACTGTTTATTTATTTTAAGCTTAAGTCAGGTGAAAAATGGAGGGCAAATGTAACGGTGAGAACAACCACACGCCCACACGGCCCAGCATGTGTTACACAACTAAAGATCAGTGCCACACAGCAAGGAAGACGTGCGTGACCACGCAGCTTCTTCTACAAGCAGGCTGGCACACATTTACAGGGCTAGTGGGAACATCTCCTGGACTTACATCCACTGGAGAAACCAAAAACACGAGCGCGGTGCGGTGTAGTTCGGCATTGCGCCGCCAGGGGTCAGGCTAAAGACGTCAAACTCCTGCACAAACGGGAGGAAAGCGTCGAGACCTTCACCTTGAATAAGCCTTCAGATAGGAATGAATGGTTTTAAGGGGAAACTAATCTACAACTAATCTACTTATACAGACAATCACCACTTTACATTTCTTTCAGTTGTTTTAACCCCAAGAGTTCAGACATTTCACAAGGCCATTTGTCATCTATAATTACGTGTTGCACAGCTCCTGGCGGGTTGTATCACGGCTTCTAGTAATTACGCTTGTTGAGGCAATGCAGCGGCCAGGAGTGAGATAATTACATGTGTGAATTACGTGAGAAGAATTACGTGCAAAACGCAACTGGAGTCTAAAATCTCTGCAGAGGTTATTCCAAAAGGCAACACTCCGCTCTTGCGTAATTTGACGTGAATAAAAATGACACTTGATTTTCACCCCGTTTGAAGCCTTTCTGAGCAACACTGGCACGCATCATTAAAACTGCATCACTGCCTGATAAACCTCAATTAAATTAGCCTCATATAGCAAACAAAACTTGATTATTTAAAAAAAATAAAATCATTTATCAGCACTTCTACTCCCGCTACTTGGTGCAACCCTATTGATTCCTCGTCCTCCACTGCTGTCGGTGTCTACGTCGGTTGTGCTGCACCTCCTCAGATTTGACCTGGTTACTGTGAGTCAATCCGTCTCTGCTGAACTGGGAGAACAAACCCAGGCCTGCCCGGAAAGACCAGGGGCTGTTCAAGATCCTGCAGCAGATGCTGCAGAAAATCAGCGACAGAGTGAAAGATAAACGAGATGTGATGCGGCGCGACACGTTGTTGGTATTCTAAAGACAAGGCAAGAAATCAGGGCCAGTCAGAAAGTGAGAGTGTCTCATTTGTCTCGTAAATGATTTCACAAATTTGAAAGCACTTGACATGATTTTCCACTGGATTCAAACCATTTTTGACTTTAATATTGTGATTTTCTAACAAAGCAGCTCTTGTCTATTTCAAATTGAAGGGTTTCAAGGTGTCTCATGCAAGAAAACTGTCTAGATTTCAAGTGTGGCGAGAATGAGTGAAAGCCGATTATCTGTTCAATATGCACAGCGGGTGTGTGTGCACACACACTTTCACAGATGAGCTAAGATGGCAGATCCATAATAGGAAGAAATGAAGCGGAGAAGCGTCGGAGGACGCAGCTCACGGGTCTTTCTGAATGCAAAGCCAGTTAAGCCAGTTGTCCCGTGATGTCTGCGTCTATTTGGCCGCTCGGGAGCCTGAAACGACGCGACGCTGGAGTTCAGATGAGTTTTAAAGCTCCTGCTGCTGCAGCGACGGGTCCTTTAATTTAGATCCATCTGCCCCACGCTGCCGTCCAACAGTTCCCTCCTCCAGTTCCTCCTCTTCTTCCCTTTTTCACTCTTTTTGGAACATCTACAAACAACAGCTTCAGCATTTTTATTTCATATAAAACCTTATAAACGAGCAGTCATAATTTGATTTTTCTATCGGTCCAGATGAGATCTGCAGATCGTGGATCCTTGCCGTATAATTTAGGATTAAATTTAGAAGCAGGGTGGAAGCTAATAGCAGGCTGGGTTCCCTCTTCGTGACTTGGTCTTGAAATTACAACTCTGTCTCAGCTTTAATTGAAAGCATCTTTGGCAGGAGGAAGCGTACGGAGTCCTGGCCCGGGCAGAAAAATCCCAAAAACCTGGAATAACATCGCCAGCACCTGTCTTTCTGGGCGTTAATGATGTTGGTGCAAGTGGCTTCCTCTCTTCTTCAAACGCTTCTGCTGAGTTCCTACTTTCTTTCTTGTGGCGCCACCTCGTTTCCCTGCTTTCGCTCTTGTTCTGCCCCCCCACACACCCCCCACACCCCCCATGGATCAATGGCACAGCGAATGCTGCGACTCCCCCAACCGACTGTGCTTCTCCTTTTATTTATTTCTTCTCCTTTTTTTAACCCCATCTCTTCCTCATCATCAGAGCAGCCAGAGCAAACCCAGGCTGCTGGATCCCATCGCTGACCAGAAACATTCCGGTGGAATTCCTTCATGTCCTGGAGCCGTTTGACCCGGCCTCCTCTGCCCGTTTCCCTCCTGCAGGAATCAGTCATTCATGGATGCAGGTGGAGTAGCTCCCTGCTGGAGCTCCTCGCCTCCAGGTGCCACACGGAACGCTGCAGGATGGCGTAAAATCGGAGAAACAACCTGAGTGCAGGTGATGTGTTGTCTCTGCTCTCCAACTTGCTCTCCGCACGCACGCACGCACGTACGCACGCACGTCCTTGTGCTTCTGTCTTTGTTAGGCCATTCCCCAGGAGCCTAACTCTAACCATCCCTCACTCTAGCCTCACTTTCCAGAAATGGCCCTACGTTGCTACAGAGTGCATTCTTCGGGACTCGTGCTCGGGAGCACATGCACACACTGCGTGTGAGCGGTTATGGCCGACGTTGTCCTCACCTGTCTCGACCCGACTCTCGCCGCTGCCTCTTTTCTTACTGCTGCTGTCAAGAATATGGGAGTGAAATGAGGGCAAGCAGGGACTAAAGGCTGTGCAGCCTTATTGAATACATAAATCAGCTCCTGGATGGAGGCTGCGTTGTTTCATTGTAAATGGATCTCTGCCACCGCTTTATAAATCCGAGCACGTGGCACCGCGCACGGTTCTGCCGGACTCCGCAGAAGAAAGCGAGATAAAGGACATCCTTGTGTTGCTCTCTTTTGCCCCCCCGGTCCCCACTCTCTCACAGGAAACGGTGAATCGAGCAGCATTTACAGTACCGCCGCCACTCTCGGTGTAAATAGCCCTCTGCTCAGGCCGGGGGGGGGGGGGGCATTGCCGAGCAAAGTCACCAAAAGTTCACCGCTCACAGCTGGAGAGCGGCTCGTCTGGAGGCTGCGAGTGGCAACTCTGAACTCCAGGAGACCCTTGAGTTCCTCTGTCCAGCTGTATTACCCTCCAACCACTGGGATCCTACCCCCGCTAGCCCCCCTTATTTCTCATTTTTTTCTCCGCGCTGTCTTAGAATCATGAATAAGATATGTCATTTGAGTTATATTATTAGTAGAATTCTATAATGGCTAATTTAAATGATACCTCTTTCACCAAATCATCATTGGCCTCATTTGTGGACCCAACGTGGTTTCTCCAGGCCCGGCAGCCATCTTTACCTCTACGAGCTGTTATATGTATGATGTATGATGATAATATTCAACCTTGTGATTAGAACCACAGTATTCTTTAACCCCGGGGGAAGAAATCCCTCTTCTTGGCACGTTTCTTTGGAAACCACAGCGGCTGCAGCCGTCTGACTGTAAAGACTAAATGTTTGGCTGCCTCCTGTGACTGGACGAGCCATCGGTGTCTAACGAGACTGGGCTCAAATGCTGCTTGAATTTAAATCCTATTTTTGTGATGTGGTTTTAAGGACAGTCTGTTTCCGCAGAGGAAGCTCTGCACATTTGTTTGCAGATTGCACTTGTGAGTATGTTCCTGCAGAATTGATGACACATTAGCGTGTAATCACGGCTGATATGTGTTGTGGTCGAACAGCCTCAATTTAGCAAAACACATCAAAACAGGGCTCCAGCTGAAGGGGGCCTGGCTGTGCTGCTGCCCCTCATTCATACAGCAACACAGCTGTAACGCAGCCCGTCCAACCATGGGACAGATGTCTCACATCTGGCTCTCTAAGGCGTCGGACATGTCAGCAACATCTGGGACGAAGACCCCCGATGGAAAAAACTGGATGCACACTAATGATTAAAAGAGCCTCCAGTCTTCGGATTGTTGCTCTTCTGTTTTGTGTTGAGGGCAGAACGTTGCTTATGCCTGTAACATACCAGTGGATTCCTCTGCTGGTTCCTCTGGTCCTCTGCTGGTTCCTCTGGTCCTCTTCTGGCTCTGCTGGTCCTCTGCTGGTTCCTCTGGTCCTCTGCTGGTTCCTCTGGTCCTCTGCTGGTTCCTCTGGTCCTCTGCTGGTTCCTCTGGTCCTCTGCTGGTTCATCTGGTCCTCTGCTGGTTCCTCTGGTCCTCTGCTGGTTCATCTGGTCCTCTGCTGGTTCCTCTGGTCCTCTGCTGGTTCCTCTGGTCCTCTGCTGGTTCCTCTGGTCCTCTGCTGGTTCCTCTGGTCCTCTGCTGACCCTTAAAGGTTGCCATTTTTACAATATTCTTTCCTTTTCCATCTATGAGGTGTTTGTGCCGCACATCTCGCATCGGTAATTTCCACGGTAGGTGGCTGCGTTCCATGCGGTGCGGAATGACTCCTTTATTGTGCCGGAGCCTGGAACGGTTCCATCACGTCTCCTCATTTACTGCTGAAATCTAAGAAAACACCAGGACGCTGCTGAGGTGCTTTCAGAGTGGAGGAGGCCGATATTAAAGATTGGCTGATGCCGCTGCCTCAGAGGAGAGTGGGCACGCAGCTGTGGTGGAGTGAGATCTCCTCACGTCTGCTCATTAGACGTCATCACAGCTTAGTCATCCGCTACTTCCTGGTTCTGCACCGTAATGAGGTTTTCCAGGTCTGAGGCCACATTGTCCCACAACAACTCACAGTTTGTGTCGGTCCGCATTCCAACCTCAGTCACAAGATCTGCATGGTGACCAGAAGATTAAGATGGTGATTACAAGTGTCTGCAGTGGGCCGCGGGTCAGAGTCCTGGGGAGGAGGTTTGGGCAGATGAAGAACAATTATGGGATGTTTCACCTTCCTGGGAGGAGGAACGGAGACAAAGGTCTCCCCCACCAGCATCGCTGCCAGGCGACCCACATCAGGAGACGAGAGCAGACAATACAGCAAAAATCATCCACAAGCCTGAGCCCACACAGAACCGACAGGTTCCAATCAGAACAGAGAGCAGCAGGAACATCTGGGACGTGCTGCCACGACACTGATCCACAGATAAACTGGCCCAGCATCTTCAGACCTGGTGGCCTGGTGTTCAGGAGGAGACCACGGGGCAGAACATCACGGCCCGGTAACAAAAGGGACCAATGAAGTCAAGAGAAACCTTCAGGCCTTCTCTCTCAGCAGGAACAGCGAGGAATTCTGGAATTGAACAGCCATTAAAGATGCAGCCCCCCCACCCATGACCTTCCCTCTCAGCACCAGATAATAAGAAGACCAAGGGCAGAGTTTGAATGCTCCACAGCTCATTTCCATTCGCCAACCTTAGCGCTGCAGCCCATCTGACCATCTGCCTCAATTAGAACCAAGACACGGATCCAGTCTCCTCACGGGCCAAAATCCCACAGGAAACCAGCCGAAGCTTCTCCTCCACAACTGACAACTTCATTCTGTCGCCATCTGCGTGACATTTTCAGCAGCAATTTCAGTCAATCAGTGACTAGAACTTCCCGTCCTGCTCCCAACCTTTCTCTGCACGTTTCCCTTCGCTCTGCTCGGAATCCACCAATTTTCCTCTCGTGGTTTAATCCATTTGTGTTTTTCCTCCTTTTGCTAAATGCTATTTGATGACACTCACGATGTCTCAACTATTGCACTTTTTATTGGTCCTGATAGTTTGATTTCTACCTAAACTTCTAATTAAGGTTTAGTTGTGCTAACTGAAGCAAAAGAGTCACTATTTACATCTAAAGTCCCTACTTTCATATCTGTAGGCAGCGTTTTAAATGACTGAGCAGATCGTTCAAAGTGATGAGGAATGTCTGAAAGTTGCCCAGAGATTTGTCCTGCCATCGTCCCTTCAGCATTTTAAATCAACTCTCCTGCAGCCTTTTATGTTGGGATTGTCAAACCGGATGAGATGAGATAAATATCAAGTACATTCATTATCATTATTTGCCTCTTGTGGTGCCCCTGCCAACTTCCCAGCATGCACCAGAACCACGTATGCATGAGGCATGTTCTTCTGTACTCCTGCTAATGTTACATATCATGTTTACTGGATGTGTAACTTTTAGCATGATGACTCGTCACTGGTTGATTGGTCAGGAAAAGCCTGAACACGCGTGTTTAGATCGCTCTGAATGTCCTGCGTCTCATCACCAGACCCACGATGCTGAATACGAGATTAGAGACAGCAGAGTGCAGAGGAACCTCAGGCCCCGTGATTTGGCTGCTCACCCCCCCCCCCCCCCCCCCCGCTGGGTTTGCCAAGTGCCTTAAAAAGCAAATGCACAGTCAAGGTGATCTGAAGGACACCAGCTTCCTCCAGGGAGGCAGAAGAATGGCGACGTGCCGGGAGTCCTTCTCCCTCTACCTGTGCTTCAGAGATAATGTGTAATACACTGATAAGCGTCAGCAGAATACTGCATCAAAGACTGCGAGAACTGTCTCGGTGTTGTAATTATCTTCCCTTCTTTCCTGATGTTTCCCAGCTGAGGCTGGATTTAGTAAAAATTATAGAAAAATCAATAACCGCTTCAACTGAAACATTATAATAGAGCATTTAATTTTATAGTTAAAAGCCAGATCAATAAACGTCGTGCACGTGGAGGCGGGCTCTTTGGGAGCTGTCTGATTGATACGTTCTCGTCCTTATTGGCTGTCTGGGATCAGCAGAGCTGAGAGGCTGAGAGCAACTCTGACCTTTTGTTCCTCTCTGCAGGTTACAAAGCTCTTCTGCTCTGCTTCTCTTTCACCCTACAGCAATCGGACTTTTTGGAAAAGGTTCTCGTTTGGACTAATAGATTGTGCTGCAAAGAATCCTGCATATTTCCAAGTTTACAAGCGGAAAGTGCCAAACTTTAGTGACCGCTGCGTTGCAGCTTGGAGGAAAATAGCAGCTTTCAGCAACTTACAACCAAAAGGACAAAAAGGTCCGTAAGTGGCTTGAATATTTTGATCTTGCGGAGCCTATAATCAATTCAATGGAAATTACATCGATGCTTTCATTAAAATCAAAGGCTGAGAATGTCAGCATGGGGGGGGGTGATGAATGTCTCTGAAGCACGCTTTGAAACTCATCAGTCCTGTAAAATGAGTTGCTCTGCAGCCTCCTCTGAATTGGTTTAAAGCAATTAGATTCACCTTAAATGATTGGCCAGAGCTCCTCAGGAGTGAAGCGGCGTGCGTGAGCGGAGACGCTGCTCTGAGCTGATCAGTCGGGCCCTTCAGGAGGGGCCACCCCTGAAGGGCCCGACTGCAGAAAATATGATAATATACATGTGAAACTTCTACTGCTTCTGTGTTTGTGACGGGGAATCGTCACCATGAGTTAAAACGGGCATTAATTAACCAGCAGTTTGACTTGTTTCAGCACCATTTTCCTCTGCAGCTTCACTCAGGTTGTTTTATATGGGACCATTAGCGGCTCCTGGGATCAGGTCCTGTACAGTAACCCCCCCCCCCCCATGGCAGCTGGTTCACAGCCTGTAACCTTCTGGGTTGTGTGTTTTATGTGGGTTTTTCTCCTCTGTGTCGTTCTGTTAGCGCTCACACGTGATTTGTAAATCCCGGCTGATGATGACCCCCCCCCCCCGTGGTAAACATGTAAATTGTGATGTCTTCACATGGATTAGCAGTCACCCAGGAATAACACAACAATAAGTCTGATTTACGTGGTGCGCTGTCACTTCACAGACCCAATTATCTCATGGAGAATGATCACCAGTGAGGGTGACATGTAGCTTTAGCCTGATGCTATTTTTGTCCCTCAGATGGAGGAGCGTAGCCACGAGGCAGAGAGTGTCAGAGTTAATACCAGTTACTCCTCCACATCAACTTTATCCACTCTGCATTATTTGACAAACTACATTTAACGTTTATATCAAACCTTTCATCAAAGACTTTCACTGTGTCATTGTTGAAGCTTTAAATTCACACCTTCAGCTATTTTGGGGCCTAAAGCTGCTCAGTTTGGAAGTGTTTTTCTTTTCGAGATCTATAAAATTCATCGTCACCGGGGGTGTCGTAAAATGACGCAACAGCGTCGCCCCAGACAATGAGAGGAACTGCCTGCTTTGAATAAAGATGGAAAAAAGGGAGAGGCAAACTCCGGGAATTCAACTGCAGCTTTAAATTAAAACGCTACAAAATTCTGCTGATCTTTACATGTAACTAAAATGTGTGTCCTCATATAAAAACACACTTTGACTGTAAAATAATGACAAAGACATTGTCCAATCACAGCCGTCCTCATTCAGGACGCAGGTTTACAGGAACCTGTGATCAGGTTTTAATGTGGACCGAGTGGGAGTCGGTGCCGCCAGTAATCCACATTCACATCCAGACCTGCCAAAGGAGATGCTGGGAAGTTTCTAAGCAACACTCAAATGTACAAACACATGCAGACTCGACTGGGAGCGGGAGACATTTGTATCTCTACAGTTTCCTCTGATTCCTGCACGCCCTCCCTTTTTGTGTGGTTCCAACTATAAAACATCTTGAAAAGCTCCCTGCAGAGCCCTCCGCCTCCAGCCTCAGGGGGGATGAATCAACCTCACACAGTTTCAGCTTGGCGGCGAGCGCTAAAGCTCGTCTATTTCCCGTTTACACGTGTTTATAATAAATATCAGCGCAGTCCAAGAGGAAGTCTAATTGCTATCTGAGTAAAGTTAGTAACACTGAGACTGCGAACACATTAGGAAACTGGCCACCGACGACACGCCTTAAAAGCTCCTGAACAACGGGCAACGTTTCTGCTAATGATGTTTTATTGCTCTCTCTGTCAGGTTCCAGATATGCTAGCTACATACATTATTGAGTGTGCTGGCACTGACATGGCCTCGATGTTTAACAGCACTCACCTTAGAAACATTGTTGGAAGGGAAGCAGTTAGTGGCCCCGGGCTGCTCCTGACCCCGCGTCATTAAGTCAGGGGCAACATGCTGCCCAGTGCAGCTAATTGTACTTTAATATCAGAAACACACACACACACACACACACACACACACACACACACACACACACACACACACACTGGGAGGAACAGCCCTGGGAGAGACGAGATGGGAACTGATGGAGGGAGGTCACGCTCACACAGGTGATGATGTCATACAGGAAGAACTGTTCATACATGATGGAAGCTACGGATGATTATGATGGAGGGCCGGATGTCTGAAGGCCAGACGTTGCCATGGTGAAGGGATGTGTGGGGAGTAATCCCACATCTTATAAATTGACTGTAACAGATTTCATACTCTTGTTATGACACTGTTACGCCATGTTGGGAAAAGACCGAAATCGGTTTTCTCGGAAAATAAATGTGAGGAAAAAATAATTTGATGTCTGTCTGTCCGTGCATCCATCTGTCTGTCTGTGTCAGGCCACCAGACTACAAGCAGCGCTGCAAATGACAGGGAATGAAGATCAGCCCCCCCACAGGGAACGAAGGAACGGAGCCCACTGGAAGATGCTGGGAGTGGTGGGATGGAGCTCCGAAGCAGCAGAGTAGCCAGCGTGGCCCAAAGCAGAGCAGCACGAGCGGCATACATCAGCATGGAGCGATCAAGAGTGACAAGGTAAAAGGGGAGGGGCCTCAACGAGCGCCGCAGGCGTTGCGTCATTCGTTCGACTTAGTTAAAAAGGCTAATCTGTTTGAATCTGGAAACAATGGCGCTAATGCTAGCATCCCATCTACATTGCCAATTATGCAGTGAGATAATGAGGTAAATCTGGTTCTTCTTTTCTGGAGGCTGTCGAGGGAGGTCACATGACACCTACGAGGACCGAGGGTTCAGGAGCTGAGCTGGGACTCTGCACAGGGCGGCTGCTGTCTGAGTTCTTCCGGTAACTAAGCAGCGTATTTGTGTCTCTGTTCTCAGCTGACAGGCTGACGCCTGATGTTCTGCTGCAGCAGCACATCTGCATCCCTGTTTGACACGTCCGCGCGCCTCCGTTAGCTGCTGACGGTTCGTGTTGCTGGTGCTGTCCGTCAGCCCAACCTCTCCGTTCTGCTCAGACTCAGCGGACAGATGGAACCACAGCTCCCAGAACATTTTCAGACCCTTTTCTAACGCCAGAGATGATTGTTGCAATCAGCAGCAGGTCACGTTCGACCACATTCTGATGCGATTTGAACATCATCTTAGCTGTCACAGGTGATTGACTGGTGGGATGATTATGTTAATGAGCTGGATGTCAGCGATTGACACCCATCGACAGTGTGTGTTTAATGAGGATTGATTATCGGAAAGCTCTCACAACAGATGACACCACTTCGCTTCAATACCTGCTTTTATTGCCACTCTTCTCCACGATCGGTCCAGGGGAGCACTTGTTTCTCCAGTTTTAGGAAAATCTAGAGTGCTTTTGCCGAATGTGTCTTTGAGTTAAGTGTTCTGTTGAATTATTTTATATCCAAGATGATTGAAGCACTTCACAACAAGGAGGGACAATTTCCTCCATGGGTGGGTTCATTTCTTCTTAAGAACTGTCCTTTTTTGGGTTTTTTTCTCTGGGAACTTGATGTTCTCCCATTATCACTGATTTTTCCATCACGCTCTGCTCCGATGAAAACAAATCTTCGGTCTAAGTGCAGCCGAAGCCGTCGAACGGACGCCTGGAAGGATGGAGCAGAAAAACATACTGGGATTCTCGATATCCATATCAATCAACACGTGCACGCGGTTGCCCGTGAATATCGGGGAAGTGCAGGTGCACATATATTCATGTCAATATTAATGTGGTTGCTCTTACTGGCGGGCGCCTGTTTAACTGCGGAGGCTGACGGCATCAGCCCAACCAGCTGTCTCATCCAGGAATCCCTGGACGGACCTGAAAGATTCATCACTTTCGATGAACTATTGATCCGCTCAGCTTATTCGCAGCATTTTGACCTGAAGCGTTCAGGCCCACAGCAGCCATCCTGTTTCCCATTCGCAGCGCGTTCTATCAGATGTTTTTTGAGGTAAATTAGTTGTTGCTGTGATATGGATTATCTCTGAAGTGTTTCTGGGCATGACCTTAGAGGAGAAGGATCAGAGGAGCGTCTCAGCTCGTACACGCCGTCTCCTGACTAAAGGTCAGCCTCATGTTGTGGGCCGTGAATGAGGAAAAGGTCAGAGCGTCTTTGAAAATGCTAATAGCAAATGATGGAAGCTACTGAAGAAGAGAAGATATCAGATGCCTGAACTCACAGTAGCCATTAGTTTCATGAAAAGCAAATAAAGAGGGTGCAATAACGTCATGATTGCCAGTGAAGGCTGCGCACGGACGCCCTGGAAAAGATCACAGGAAGACAGCGTGGATGCTAATGTGACATTTGAGCCAGTCTGTGCACGTTGGATGTGTTGTCCCTTGCATTCGTCCTCCTGTAAGAGGTGTAAGCTAAATGTGTGCTGGAGGAGCCGCGACCTCACGCGCTCTGTACAAACACCACCGTTTGCATTCCCAGTCCTTCCTACGGCTCACGTGCACTGAGAGGTTGGGCCCCCTCTTTAAAGAGTTTTCTCCAAGATCCCAGGAAATTGCTGCAGAACTGACGGAGTTAAAGGAACGGCACGGCTTTGACTCAGTGCTCTGATCCTCTCTAATGTTTTCATCTGATTACGGCGCCTGACGCAAACGGACTCGTGGTCCTTGAATCCATTCAGAGACTCGTTAGTTTATTATCTTGAGCCAGGATTGATTGTGTTGTACGACCCCCATTGAAGCTCTCAATAGGGCTGCCTTCAGGTACTCAATACTGACAGATCATCCACTCGACTGAGGCAGGTTTTCGTGGTTATAAAAGGAAGGAGAAAACTTCAGAAAAAGTTGTGTGAATCATGAGGAGGCTGTGGTCAGAGGAAAATGGAGCTTCGTAGTGTTGCAAACAGAAATGGTATATTAGACATTCCCTGCAGTTCTACTAACGGCACATTTTTAAAAAGCTTTGCATCATATTGCTGAGCATCACTATGATGTGCTGCAATTAAAGCCATTACTATTAAGGCAAATTAGAGAATTGTTTGTTGTGCAAAGATGTGGGTTCGCTGAAGCATTAAACTCTCCATTTTGATTATTGAGTATAGGGATATTCAATAATCCTACATAATTCACCCAAAGATGAATAATGAATAATACCAGCAACATGAAGGGGTTTCCACTCCAGAAGGTCAGCTGTGTTGACCAGAAGTTTTCATCTCAACAGTTCTGCCATATTCAATCTTTACATTTCAGCAGCGGCGAGCTGAGCAAGATGGCTGTTCTGATCCAGGCTTCTGTTAATGGCTGCTGATCCTTCGGGCTTGTTGTGGGTGCTGGAGTCTTCAAATATGGTGACTAACACACTATTTCCTCCAGGTAAAGACGTCTGCATACGGCTTATTGTCAGTAAGTCTGTAGTTCCGCTCATTATTTTAGTCTCATGATCATATTCAGAACAGGCGCGTCTATTCTTTGGCGACCATCTTAGCTCTGCTGCTCCAGCCTGAGGCTGCAGGCGTCCAGAAACATGATCGCCTGACAGTTGTGTACCCCCCGCCCCCACCTCTTGGAGTTTCCCCCCATATGAACCTGGTCCTGCTCAAGGTTTCTTCCTGTTAATGGGGAGTATTTCCTTTCCTGCGTGTTGGGGTTCTGGAACATGCCAGGAGGAAGTTTGACTGTAGTAGAAATAAACATGAACTGAATTCAGAGAGAATAGTTCTTCATGCTGTGGCCTTATTAACTCAATCTTCAGCTAATTGTCAGTCTAAAGTTTAGACTGACAATTAGCTGTAGCTGGTGGACGCCTCGTTTAGAGTCTAAACGAGGCGTCCACGCTCAGTCTGTGTTTTATGTAAAGTCCGATCCTTGCTTTCTAAGTTCAGGCACCGAGTGGATCATAATCGGTGTTTCCTGGAGTGTTTTGGTGGCCTTTTATCTGCTCACCTGGAGCTGGGGCGCGTGCAGGGTTGCACCACTGAAGGGCAGAAGAATGGCTGGAAAATGTAAGCTCATCATTCCTTTCACTCTTTTTATTGAGAAGCCTCCAAATTCAGAGTGGACTCCTTTTTTTACAAACTGGGCTTCATGCAGCACCGAACAGGAAAGATGAAATATGAGGTTGTGGCGCAAAAAGGCACATTTGAGGATCTGTCAATGCACTTACTGGATCACAATTGTTATTATTCTTAATAGAGAATTTTCAAGATAGCTAAGATAAATACACTGTGCTTCTTGTTATTCAAGGAGAGCTGTATTAAGTGTGGGGCAATAAAAGCACTCTGCACGGCCGCCCTCATACATTAGACCAAAAGCTTTGGAAAGTAAGAAAAAAAACGCGTAAAAGGCCCCCAGTGACCTCCGCTGCAGCGCTGGACGATGTGGACTCCTCCTCTCCGGTATTATCATCCATGGACGCAGAGGTGAGTGTGCACGGCCCCTCTCTATTCGCCAGCGGCCATCATACACTCCTGTTACACGCCAGCTGAACAAGCTGTCACAGAAAGGGGGGGTGGGGGGTGTCTGCGTGTCCACATAACACTGAGCCTTTGAATGCATCACGCGACAGATATTTCAGGTCTGAGTTTTGGAGAGAGGGGATCAATAACCCCTCTCTCTGACTGCTCCCCAGGGCACAGCTACACACGGGAAATGGCTTCTCTTTGTGCGGATGAGACAAAGCAGAACCACCCCCCCACCACCCCCACCATCCTTCACGATCTTATCAAACTACATGAATCCTGATGGAGGCTCGTCGCTCAGATTCCGCTCGCTACCATTTTTGCTCCAAGGAGACAAAGAACCTCAGCGCCGGGGGGAGATTCATTAAATCGGACATTTGTTGTCCAATTAGTTGCCCAGACAACCATTTGCCACTTTTTTTTAATTTCACTGGTGTTGCTCCACACGCACGCGCCCGCGTAACCGAGTCTTCGGATCAAGTGCGTCTCGGCACTTGTCGGTTGACGGTTGTTTGCGCTCTCAGTCTGGTTGGAGTCAAAGACTCGTCGCCCCCCCCCCCGCCCCGCTCGGTGTGAGGAGCAGATCTCCTCCAGCGAGAGAGCAGGGCACATCCTCCTCCACCTCCCGCCCTCCTCCTCGCCTCTCTTCCGTTCTCTCCAGTATGGATCCAGTCTCCTAGCAGAGCAGAAGTCTTGCCCACTTGGCAAGTTGCGCCCTCGGCTCCACACGCAGCCCATCTGCCCGCGCATCAATTTGTCTCTGGAACCTCCACGATGCCGCCGAGCGGGCGACACTCGCGCCTCGCGCTCCTGCTCTGCCTGGTCTCCACCGCGGCGTGCAATTTATCTGGATTCACCGAGGAGCCCTTTGAGAGAGTCGGGAAGTCAGACGGATATTGCAGTCGGATATTACGGGCTCAGAGCAATCGGAAGGAGGTCAACAACGAGTTTCGTCTCCGCGTCGAGGGAGATCCGGAGAACTACCAGCCGGGGAGCACATACAGAGGTTGGCGCAATTACGCACACGTCGCTTGTTTGCGCTCGCTGTACTTTTCTCAAATAAGCAGTTCTGTGTCTCTGACTCAACTTTCTACCCGACACGCTTCTAAAATACTGTGCAGTGAAAGTTACCGGGGTCTGATTGAGGGTTTGCTTGAATTCGCTTTGCCATATAAAGTAAATCCTCAAAAGGGACCTCGAACCTTAACAAACCCAATAAAACAGTCGACGCCAACACCCAGGCATCATAAACGCGTGGAAGCTCAGAAAGATGTCCTTGCTATGCTACTGCATTCCTCCTGTTGTTTCTAAAAAAAAGTGCACAGTCGCGGGCTCCATTGTTGTCTAAAGTCAGTCATTGTGCGCTCTAAATGGAAATTTGCCATCTGTTCTCTGATGCCTTTCTCTTCTCCGAGCAGGGATGGCTTCATTCTCTTCCCTGATTTAATCATCAGTAAATTCATCATAACTGAGCTCTAAGCAGCAATCACGTCAACATCTGTTTGCCATCAAACATAAGAGAGAATAACAGATTCTCCCAAAATGTCGGAGTGGAGGAAATGAAGTTCCTGATGGCCAATCGTTTTAGGCAGGTGGTTTTAGATCAATAAAAAAAGCCGTGAATGCATCACTTTAATTCCTCTGTTGCTTTTAATTCACCAGAGTAGCAGCGGTGTCACTCTGGCCGTCAGATTATTCAGCCACCACGATCTCGTGCTTTCTGTTTTCTTGACACCGCTGATGTTGTGCCTCCACCCAGTGACTCTGACGGCATCCAGCCCTGCCTACTTCAGAGGGTTCATACTCGTCGCCCTGAGGGAGGGAGCAGAGGGGGACAGGGATGAGGACTACACTGGAAATTTCCAGGTGAGATACTGTCGCTTTACGGTACCTGAACAATAGTCTGAACACCGGATGGCAACAAAAGACGGTTAACGACCGGAGCGTGACGTGTACGAAGAGAAAGGAAATATCGATCTGGGGGTGGGGGACATCAGGGTCTGGACAGAATCTCTCCTCCCCAGCCCCGCACATCAGTGTGTGACTATTCTCACCTCACCTCCTCTAATGGGCTCGATATAGCACGTGAAAAGAACACACACTCCGCCCAGTGGCGCAGAGACTTGGTTCTCATTATAGTGTGTGTGGAAAATGAAGAGTGGACGTATGGAGGAAGAGTGCAGCCGCCTCAGCCGGGTCTGATGGACTCAGGCTGGAGAGGCAACGTGCAGGGAGAGAAGGAAGTGGGGCCAAGAGGGCGGAAGGAAGAGAGAGAGGACGACAAACCTGGCGTTGTTGCTCGTCTGTGACGGCAGCCAAGTATTACAGGATGTATTCGTACGTGAGAGGAAGTGTGGTGCAGGAGGAGAAAAGACACAACAGATGCTTAATTGGCGCAACGATAATAACAACTGTACCGTAATAAACTTTGTTTACTTTATTTCTACTTGCATGTGATGCCAGTTGGTGCTATTACAGCCACTAGCATAGCTTGAGTGTGACATTAGAGCCATAAAGCCTTCACTTCTGTAGCAGGCGTATAAGGTGCCTACATACAGTGAAGCCAACCTCAGTGGAACAGCTACTGGAGCTGGAGCAATAGACCTTTTATTGCCTCTAAAACATGATGGTCTCCAACCAATATCAGATGAATGAGTCCTGCTGCACTCTGAACTGGAACATCTGCTTGTCCACCTTTTCCAGCAGCACATTTCTCTGCTCATGACAGAACCTCACCACTGACGTGCTCCCTTCTTCTGCCATTCAAGCCAAAAGCTCCCCTTTACTGTAGAACTGATCCGTCCACATGATTCTCCAACTGGCTCAAAATTGGCTCGATGGGCCTCCTTCTGTTCTGGAGCTCCTGCAACATTTGGAACACTCATTTTGATGGCCAATCCAAGAAAAGCAACACAAAAACTCTTGATTGCAGCACCTGTTCCACTGTAGAGCCTGTGCACATCCAAGTAAATCAACCATCGACACCTTTGAGTCCTTTAGTTCCTGAATACAATCATCTCAGTTACAGTTTAAGAGAACGACTTCACACTCTTCTAAATGCTGAATCTGTGGACACACACGTGCATTTCAGGCCCAGCCGTCATTCTCCTCCCTGCCAGGAACATCAAATCGTCCATTATCTTGTGCAGCCTCTCTTCTGCACGTTGTGCAACCCCCCACCTGCCTTTTCTGTCGTTGCTTTCTCCACAGAAGCTCCTCATTTCAGCGCGGCCTCTGTAAATCACACCAGAATGTTTGCACAGCCGCCTTTGGGCTCCTCTGTGCTCCATTACGCTGAGCCTTGAATAAGGCCGTTACAGAAGGAAATGCAGCGTTTACAAAGGTGTGCGTCGCTGTTGTCTTGTGCCCCTCACATCTCATTAGCCAGCAACAATAACGGCACGTTTTATTCTTCTGATTCCTCTCTGAAATTGATTTTGCGCCGTCGTTGTTTCGTGCCAGCCTTAAGCAAATGCCCCTGCCATGTGGCAGAGGGCGGTGTGGCGTGACGCGGGGGAGGACGTCGGGAGTGAGGCGGAAGGAGAAAGCTCTCCATCATTTTGATATGTTCAGCCACTGTGATCCACACGGGGGCAGAGAGAGCGACAGATGTGGGAGATAAATGGCCGACCTTTATCTTTTGATGCCGGCACAGGCGCTTTAAAGAATGGATGCATCATTATTCTGCCCCGTCTCCGAGTGGACTCGGCTCGATTTTGAAGGAGTCGAAAGCTTCGTGCAGCCTCAGATGATCACCTGTCCTGTTACCATGTGACCGGGCAGCAAAAATAAACTCCGATCCAAAGAGACACACATCTATCATCGGCTTTCATGATTTTATGCTGCTCTCTCTCTCTGTCCCTCCCTCCCACCCTCTCTCTCCACACACATGCACACACACACACACACACACACACACACACACACGCACGCACACACGCACACAGCGCTGTTTGTACTGAAAGAACTCTGGGTGGGCTGGCCTGCAGGCACGAAGAGCAAAGAAAGAGAAAAGAAGCTGCAACAGAAGACGTCGGGCTTCTTTAACATACAGCTCATTTGAAATCCGCTGGTGTCCCCCGTCCTGTCCTGTCCCCACCCAGCCAGCCGTCGCAGGGCAGCAGCTCCCAACCTGATGAAAACCACTTTTATTGAGCTTTCTGGGAAGGTCTGCTGCCACCCTGCGTGTGAGTGTGTGTGTAAGGAGCATAAGCCAGTGGGGATCCCGGGACGAGCCCGAAGGGACGTGGCGAAAGGCAGATCGTTGCAGGAGGGGTCCAACTTAGGCCTGTTTCACTGCATCACAGTGCAGAAATGAGGTGGGCGCCTGAGCTTTATATCGTTTCCTTTGCTGCCGAAGTCAAACATTTGTTAGCTCATCTTTTTTGTCCTTCCTCAACACTCAGGGTCTTGGTTGGAAACTTTGGAACCGGGCCCGAACAATAAGGCTGAGGTCTAAGGTCACTTTGGGACAAATTGTGCGCCTCTGTTTGCAGATGTCGTTTAACTCATTCCCACGAGACTCGTTGAACATGTGTGGCGGCCCAGTCAGGCCTGACCAGGATGCCAGCTAGAAACCATGGGAACATGGAGGGATGGAGTGGTGGGGGTGTAATCCATCAGCCTAGATAGGCAGCAGAAATGCATGGACTCACTCTCACGTTCTCTCTCGCCCTCTCTCTCTCTCTCTCTCTCTCTCTCTCTCTCTCTCTCTCTCTCTCTCTCTCTCTCTCTCTCTCTCTCTCTCTCTCTCTCTCTCTCTCTCTCTCTCTCTCTCTCTCTCTCTCTCTCTCTCTCTCTCTCTCTCTCTCACACACACACACACACACACACACACACACACACACACACACACACACACACACACACATCCTTGCTCAATCTTCCTTCAGAGCAAAGCCATTTGTAACACGCCATGACAAAAGGAATTTAGCGCTGACGGCTTCATGGAGTCAGGAAGTTGCTGTGATGTCACTTCCTATCAGACAGTATCTTACTTCTTACAGTCAGTAACAGACTCAACAGCATTTTCTGCCCAGTTTAAAATCAGTCATTTTGGTCACGTTCTTCTTTTACTAATAAGAATGTCCTGATTCAAAATGTGGGCTCGATCTGCAGAGATTTAATTTATTCCGCTTGGACATTCAGTTTCCTGTCAGCTCCACACGCCTCCTCATGAGGGATGTCAAAGAGAAAGTGGACAGGGAGTGAAATGTGTCACCCCTTCACTAGAAGCCGGTGATTGCTTCACTCTTTGGTGTCACATGCCGTATGCAGCTTTTTTATGTTTCTACAAATCAGCAATGAGCAAAATCAACGGTTCCAAATCTGACTCTGGTTCCTGAGAACACAAAGGGACTCTCTGTTTGTGCTGATGGCTGCGTACATCTGACAGTTGTGAGCAATTTCACAAAAACATATTTTCTTTGTATAAGGAAATAACAGAAAAAGAAACTGAATTTGTATCAAGCCCAGCAAACCAGTCCTGAATAGCTGTCTGTGATATTATGGTCTGTGTTGGTGCTTCACAGATAATCGATGAAGAGGACACGCAGTTTATGACCAACTGCCCTCCTGCTGTGACGGAGAGCACCCCCCGCAGGCGCACCAGCATCCAGGTGTATTGGACGGCGCCCCCTGGTGGTTCTGGCTGTATCCTCCTCAAGTATGTACAGAGTGGCCATATGATCTCAGTCACATAACAACAACAACAACAACAACAACAACAATAAAAGCAGTCACCTACAGTATAAGTTACCACTTCAGCGTTGGTTTAATATGAGGTGCGTTTGGACTAATACGGAAGATAATTTGTTTAATATAAATGAGGATGAAGTTTCATCTGAATGTGTCCTGGTGAATTGAGACACATTTCCCTGAAAGGGCGATCTGGGCGATAGACAGAATTCAGGAACAACACACCTTTATTAGCCTGTTCACTGGGACATTTCCACCATCTCCACGGGCACAGGAAGTGTGGGAAGACACGAGAGGTTTGACATATTGGAGTTTTTAGCTTTGCGACATCTGTTATCTATTGACTATCAAAGCACAACCCCTAAAGCCATCTTCTGCTGAGAGGTTACAGGAATGTAGTCTACAAGTTTATTAAAAAAAGATCCATTTTCAAAATAAAAATGGGCTACACAGAGTCACGAAGGTGGCTACAAGACTTCATCATAAACCAGGCGCTGCTTTTCTCTGCAACATCTCAACATTTGCTAACGGTACTTCTGCCTCTGTAAGCAAGTGTGGACGCTTACGTCCCTCATAAATGCACGCGCTGTCCCCTGGCCCGGCTTACACCGCCTGCATGAGCTGCACGGGTGACTGACACCGATCAATTGTGTTGCTGTGTCCTCTGGGCTCCAGTGCTGCAGTGTAGCCATGTTCAGCTGAAGTGAGATCACCTTAGAAATCCATTTATTAATCCAGTCCTGCAGGGAAATGTAGTTTAAAAAGAGGCACTTCCTCCCCGCAGCCTCCTGCTCCTCATCTGACTCAAGCACTTATGAACTCACCCAGTTCATTTATTACATCTCTTTGCTGAGAGATGTTGGGAAGTTTGTTCTTCTCATAGTCTTGCGCTCCCTTTATCATACTGTACGTGTTTCCCTTCTCATCGCTCCCTCTCTACGTTTCCATCAATCTCTTTGTTTTGGTCGCCGACATCGTCCCCTCCAGCGGGTCGAGCGCAGGGTCGGCCCCCCCTCCGCAGCAGCGGCGTGATGATGTGTTGCGTTCAGTAAAGAGCACAGAGGCCAAAAGAAGGAACAAAAGTGTCAGCATGGAGAGAAAGGCTCGGAGTCTAGTAGAGAGGCGTGTGACAGACGGGATTACAGGTTCACGCTCTGGTTGTGTGCCAGGATGTGAAAGCGCTGCAAAAATGTGCGGGTGAGGAAAAGGTTCCTGTACCTGCCCATCGTTGAGACGTCTCAGGCAGGAATTCAGGCACTTCCCCAGTTATTTTGGTGCCTTGCTCGTGTTTTAAATCTCTGCCCATTAGAATGTCGGAACGCCGTTCAGATGCAGCTTTTTGTCTCCTCCCGTGTGCTGGGTAATTGCGGGGCAGCGGCTTTTTGTCCAAGGTTTTCCCCTGATGACGGGGCGTGACGGGGAGGCTCGCTCAGATCAGATCAGCACCTTTGAGCCAGAACCAGTTTTACCTCCCACTTCACTTCCACATCGTTCCAAAGCTGAATTAAGGTTCTGCCTCCATCAGTGAGCGTCTGTGACCAAGGCTGTAAGATCCTCCCTCCTAACAGCATTAGATAAACAGGCAGAATTCCTCTCCCAGGATGCACTGCAGCGTTGATGTTGCGGTAGCGGCTAATAATATACAAAATATAGGATGGAAATGGCTGTTCTGTAACTGTACCCAGCAGAGAGGATTTTGTAAACACTGAAATGAACTCTCACCTCCTCAGTATCGCTCATGTCTCATTTGCATATTCTGTAAAATAAAATGAAACACGATCTCCATTTATTTTTAATTGGGCTGGTACGTCGCTTCGCCTCCTAATCCCTGTGCGGCATCCCCGAGGCCCCGAGGCCGGCGGCGGTCGTTCCTGTCCACGTGTAAATAGGAAGTGATTTATTTATCATCTCCCGCCGGAGCGGCTTATGTGGCGGCGCGGCGATGAGCCTGTGGTCGGAGGGAAGCCAGAACCGTGCGCGGCTGCCGGGACGGCGGAAATCAAACACGGATGGACGCCGCAACGACCCTCTGATGTTGAACCGCCTCCATATTTGCTCTCATTACGTTCATGTTTGGTGATAAAGTTCATTTATTCTCGTCCTGCATCTGTCATGGAACAAGAGGAACATCTTCTCATTGGGATCGCAGCCTTTTCTCTTCCATTTCCTCCCCGTCTTTCCTTTGTCACGCCCCCTCTGAGCCCCCCTGCAACGCACCTTTGGGGTGATTGGGATCAGTGGTGGCTTGAATCCTGCAAAGTGAGATAGAATTTAAATTGGATGTTAAATAAGCATTACCCCGCCTGATTGTCTGGCCGGCCCCCATCTAGAAGGCAGCCAGAGAGGTGGCAGCACCCCCCGCCCCCCCTCTCTCTAAGGGAAATAAGTGAAATTGTGGTGAGATTGAATTAAAGTGGGAACAATTACAGATGTGCTTGCGGGCTCGTTTACCTTTCTGAACCATTCTATCTGCGTTATGAGAGGCCGTTTTGCCCCTAACTCATATAATTGCTCTCTCACACGTCATAATCTCGCCCTTCGTGTGCACTTAGACGTGAGACCAAGGTGGAAAATGTTACGTTCTGCAGCAAAGAGTCAATTATGGCGCCTGTGAGTGGTTTATTAGTGAGTATTTGATGCTGCTGAAAATAGATTGCTTTTTAAAACAAGGTAAATGTCACAGGATGAGGAAAAGGAACCCTTTAAACTGGAAGATCTTTCAGGTCAGCGCCCCAAAAAGAGACGAATCCTTTTAATTAGAAATCACTGTTCAGTCGCTGTTCAGCATTGACTAATTGCTCCTTTCTGTTCTGGACTAATCAGTGATTCTGGTCACCTTGTGCATGTTTACCTCAGTTGCTGCTCACAGATGCTCAGATCAGCAGAACTCGGCTCTGCTTAGCCTGACATGCTGGAACGATCCAGGCCCACAAAGTCCAACTGGACTCTAGCCTGGCTGGATCAGATATTTACCCAGCGCCTCCATCCAGCTCGCTGTTGTTAGGTTTTATCTCCATGGAAACGGCCCTGCAGCCAGAGCTGGTGTAAAAGGCTTTTTGTGAGGGGAGTCAGGGCCCTGGATGCCTGTTTTCTGTTGTTGTTTCTCGGGGTTTGTTTCTGCGGATTTCGTGTCCAGGCCCCTCTCGGACCCTCGGTCCTCAACAGGCAGCAGAAGGAGGCTCTGAGACAGCTCAATCTAGAGACGCCCCCCTCTGCCAGGTCCCACACATCAGGCAGCATTAGCGTTTCTGCTGTCAGTCAGGTCACAAAGCAAATCCCCCCTCGGAGCATTTTGCCCATCTCGGGCTACTTTCCTTTCAAATCCCTTTGGGAACGTTTGAAGGGAATAATAACTCCTGTCTCTTCTCAGCATTCCTCTCGTTTCCACTCGCATGTGTTGGGTCGGTACCCTCACAACACTCTAATTTTAGCTTTCTTCCTGAATATTATAGTTGGTTTTAGTGTTTGAAGAAGCAATTTTCTCCATTATTGTCTCCCTTTTCCCACCGGAACGTTTACTCAGAGTTTTGCCCTCTTGTGCACGCTCTCGCACTCGTGTTTTCCGGGGACCTTCACTCCTCAATGATTCCGTTTCTTCCTGTTCCCTCTGTGCAGGGCCAGCATTGTGCAGAAGAGGATCATCTATTTCCAGGACGAGGGCTCCCTCACCAAGCGAATGTGTGAAAAAGGTGGGCCTCTTTATCAACCAGGAAGGAATACTTCCACATCTTAACCCTTCCATTCTGCCGTTTTGGTTCCCACCAGTTTTTACTGTGAGGTATCTGCTGTCTGGAGGGGATGTCCATGCAGGAACCCCCCCAGTGTTGATGATTGTTAATGAATGTAACCTCTGGAAGTGTCGGGATCTAAGTGTGTTTACATACACGTGCAGAAAACGGAATTTCTGTGTTAGTTCCATTGAAAAATGCACGAGGAACTTCAGCTCAACTTAAATCAGCCCGAGATCTTCAAATAAAATTGGACTAACGCCCCCAGAGTTCAGGTGTGAGTCTATTTACAGGAGCACGTGGATGCGAGCTGGTCTATGCAAATTTTGTTTATATGACGTGGTCCTGGAAGCAGAAGCGTCCCATCAAGGTCCTCAGTCTGCTGTGTGCGGCAGCAACCACTAGGAACTTATAGAACCCTAGCTTAGTATTTTGGGATGACGAGGAGACCTGTTTCAGGGGACACGTATGACACAAACCTGTCTATCGCTGCTGTTGATTTAGCTGCGGCCGCTACCTCGCTGGCGAACTTCTTACTGTTAGCCAGAGTGTTGTGGCGTGACGTTAAAGGTCAGAGCAAATCGCCACCTTGGGGGCGAAGTGGACTCCCTCCGTAATCCAACTACTCCAAACTGCTTTGTCGACAGAAAGTCCCGTTGCATTAAACATTTATGCCAACTGAGCGAGAAGCGGTTTGACTTGTGTGCATGGAAACACACCAACTGGCTAACAGGTCAAAAGAAGAGCTCGTTTTTTTGTGTGTTTGTTGTGGCCTTCTGTGGACTTGACCCCTTGTGTCAGCTTTTCTCTGTGTTCCGTCCTCTCTGTGCAGAGTCGTTGTACAGAGACAGCACAGACAAACCGCTGCTCGACTGCTGCGCCTGCGGGACGGCGAAGTACAGGGTCACTTTCTACGGGAACTGGTCGGAGAAGACTCATCCCAAAGACTACCCACGTAAGCACAGTCTCATGTGTTGTCAAGAAACCCCAAAAACCAGTGTTTATATTTTATATGATCGGGCTTCCCAGTCCCGGCCTCAGAGCGAACAGTTCCACCCACTTTCACTCACATTTGGAACATTTCCTCCTTCTCCTCTGGTCCAGCTAGCTGGAGCATAAATGCACAGTAAATCACTGTATTTCAGCACGTCTGAGCAGACACGTGATAGGCTGAATAAATGAGCTAAGCTGTCGTGTCAAGATCAAGAGCAGATTCCCTTGAATCTGATTGTGATTCTCCAGAGAAGAGTGACAGAAGGTCAATCCAATCAGGCCAGCGAGGCCAAATCACCAAGTCTGAAGATGTTCCCGAACACAAGGGGGACAAACACTGGAATGGTTGCATAAGATGCTCTGTAGGACGGAGTTTAAATACAAGACAGGAGACCATTATGCACAAGTGATTGACAAACAAGGGGAAAGTGAAGCACACACACACACACACACACACACACACACACACACACACACACACACCCACACACCCACACACACACACACACACTTTCTGACCTTCACGTTCAGCTGTACTGATCTTAAATTCATCCACGGGAGCTGCAGGATTCCTTTGAGCTGGATTTCTCTCTCTTCGCCCCCCACTGGCCTTTTTTTGCCTTAATGCACACATGCAGCCATTGCGTTAAAAAGCTTTTGTGCAGCATCACACCAGCAGCCTACGCACGGCCATAAATTTAGCATCAGTCAACACATTTATTTCAAATGAATAGATGGAGTTCACAGTGATGAACATTTTTGTCTTTTAGCATCAGATGTTCCAGATGCTCAGCGTGTTAATTCTGGTTCACACCGGCTCTGCTGGCGCTGAACTACCGGGCGTGAAGTGTTGATATAACCTTGAGCCACACCGTGAGGATGTGAATGGACTCGCAGATTACGTCTGCTCTCTGGTGTATATCAGGCCCTTGCTGGTCAGATCGATACAGTGATTAGAGTGGAATAAGATAAACGAAAGGACGCCCGGTTTGCCGTCTCATGGAGGGCCCACGATGCTCCTGCAGCAAAGATCGCGATGGAAAATGAAGAAGAAAAGAGCAGCCGGTGACCTTCTCCGTGAAACTTTCCCATGAAATCTCAGCAGAATCGCCGCCACGGGCACATCCCGCTTTCCTTCCCCACTCACACCTTTGCTGTCTGAGCCGTCTTCCTATTTTTAACGTGCCGTGTCCTTCAGCTGTGAGAGATCATTGCTGTGACACACATAGAGAGCAAAAGCCCTGTAAAGAGGTTCAACAGGCTACAGTTAGAACCCCGACAGCTCTATTTTCTTCCACTCATTCATTTATTTGGCTCCCAATTGCAATTTATGCAGCAATTTGTGGCTCTTGGACCCAAGGGATGACTCGGTGCTCAGATATAGTGAGTGCATGTGGCCCCGCCTGTCAACAAATATGATTTATGGGAATAAGAGGAGAGGAAAGAGCAATAGGAAAAGAGTTTATCATTGCTTTATTGACCAAATAAAGAGGTCGGCCATCGAAGCCAATTTCCTTCAAGAAAGCAGTTTATTAAAGTTGGGACTGAAGTTCTTTCGCACCTTTTCCCAGACAGTTCTAAAACGAGGACGCTGACCTTCATTCCTCTGTAGTTCCCCCCACAAATTGAGATTCAAGGGTAACTCAAGGACAGCAGGTGCCGTCACGCCGTCTCTCCTCTATTCTGAGCGCCAGGTCATCCAAATCCTGGCAGGTAATCAGAGGTTCTGAGGCAGCGCGTCATTTTCCACATGCCAACGAGAACCTAAAACAGACCTTGTGACCAAAAACACAACATCAAGGAGACAGAGGGAAACTCAGCCCAACCGTTTTAAGTTGCATAGCTTGTTTTTAGGAGAGCACCATCTAGGCCATATCTATAAATATACTGTATATCTACATATTTCCTAAAACTCTAAGGCCCCACAACATGATCCCACTGAGTGGAAGCAGTGAGGAGCAGTGGGTGAGATCACTCTACAGGATTTTCCTTTGTGGCAGGATGACAGACAGAAGCCTTCTGTAACCTTCCTGGTTAAAGCTGCAGCCTTCAGAGCTCCCGAACCTACCATGAATCTACCGTTAACGATTTAAATTTTAGAAACCTTTCAGCAGCCTGGACTCCTGTTACCACCCAGATTCTCCATCTGAAGGATTAGAAGTGACTCTACAATCATTTGCTTTTCCAGATTGGCTCTTCATGATTGGATGGATGCCTGCGAAGCGTGTGCAGCCCATGAATGGAGACACGTGTCTCCTGGCTCATAACTTCTGAGTCTTAACAAATATTGAGCAGCTTCAGGTCAGCAACTTTTCCTCAGCTCAGCCTTTTCACGGTTGGTGCTTTGATGGGGAAATAAATGCAGAAAAGCATTAAAAGCCACTTTAACGCATGAAGAAAACGAAACCCACCAATGCCAAAAAAGCGAAGTCATGCTAATGAATTGGGATTTCCCCCGAGGGCGGCATTGATCCACTACAGTAAATTTCAGAACATCAATAACTGATTAGTGGAAGCTGCAGTTTTGCATCAGCTGATCTGCATAATGAGGCTGGAGCTCTATTCTTCTTCTGCGTACGATCCGTTTAATCCCTGCACGGCTCCACACATCTGATGCTCGTTTGATGCAGCATATTTAATTAGTCCCGGGCCGGCGGGCAGACGCAGCCATCGCTACCTCTGCAGGTGAAGCATCCACCCAAACCTTCCTGCTTCAGGAGGTGACGTGGAAACAGGACACAGCTTGACTGGGAATGTTGGACCGTTGGTCTCCGCGGAGACGCTGCCGACTGGGAAGGAGTCAGAGCTCGTGCCAGCTGGTGAAGATGGTGGTTTTGGTTAGAGAACCCTGCTGTGGCTCGCTTGCAGTGTGTCTGCAGACGGACAGGAAGTGACATAGCGCTCCAGCACACGGATCGGAGGTGGAAAAAGTCCGTCAAGGTCAGTTGTGGTGAACAAGCTGTCACAGGTGAAGGGGGTGGCTTCCCTTTTGGCTCCAGGCCAGTCGGCGAGCCACCTTCCCTTCTCTTGTATGGTTCCTCTCACCTGGTCACGGTTTTGGCCAATCCCGCGGCAGAAGAGCATTTTCCCAGGTGAAACAAAGCTGTGTGATTCTTGAGAAGACTCCAGCGAGCGTTTTGTCTCCTCATCATTGTGTCGGAGGATGATTCCAGTTTTTGTCCACTGAGTAATGTGTCTGCAGTGGAGGAAGACGAAGTCAGAGCTGAGTACTTGGAGGACGCTCCGACAGCAGCAGGGAGACCCTCGGTCTGACGCTGTGTCCTGTTGTTGCTTATCACACTCCACATCTCACTGCTCCTGATGCCATGATGTTGCCGACAATCAGAAAATAGATCTGGAACATCCAGGACCACACAAACATTGGTGTTTGTGTTATCTGCGCAGGTCGGGCTAACCACTGGTCGGCCATCATCGGTGCCTCCCACTCAAAGAACTACGTGGTCTGGGAATACGGCGGCTACGCTAGCGATGGCGTCAAGCAGGTGGCTGAACTGGGTTCCCCGGTCAAAATGGAGGAGGAAATCAGACAGAAGGTAAGAATCTCCAGGAAGAGTGGAGCACCGACACTCATCGAGTCAAAGCCTAGCATGGAAAAGAAGCCTGGCTTTTCCACAGCGGAGTCGTATGGGGTTGCTAATTGCTTCCTTCTTCTGTTAAATGCGAGATGAGTGCACGAGTACATGTGCGGCAGAAGCTGTGTTCACAAAGGATGACTTGAACCTGTGAAGCTCAGGTCGTCTCTAATAATAACTGTAATTAGCTGTGAGATTTCTGCGGCCTCAGACTCCCAGTTTTCTTTCTGCATGATGGAGATTCGTTTATGGAGATGAAGCTAGCGGCCACTCATTATTAGCCTTTTAATCACCATAACTAACACGAATAACAACATTTTAGCAAGGATCCAGCCCTTTTGGTTCCTAACATTCACCCGTAATTTGTGTGTTGTGTTGTTCAATGTAAATATAATTTTGGGTTATTTTTGCGTGCTAAAGCACTTTAGTAGCGAGGCATCCATACAGAAGACACACACTTACAGAAGACACACACTTACAGCACGACACACACTTACAGAAGACACACACTTACAGAAGACACACACTTACAGAAGACACACACTTACAGCACGACACACACTTACAGAAGACACACACTTACAGCACGACACACACTTACAGCACGACACACACTTACAGCACGACACACACTTACAGAACGACACACACTTACAGAACGACACACACTTACAGCACGACACACACTTACAGAAGACACACACTTACAGCACGACACACACTTACAGAAGACACACACTTACAGCACGACACACACTTACAGAAGACACACACTTACAGCACGACACACACTTACAGCACGACACACACTTACAGAAGACACACACTTACAGAAGACACACACTTACAGCACGACACACACTTACAGAAGACACACAGCTCTACGGGATCTGACGGTGTGGACGGGTTATGAGCGTTACTTTTGGAGCCCTCAGCCCGGCCTATGAAGTCGGTCTTCTATCTCATTGTCTCGTCTTCTATCTCATTGTCTGGTAGCTTTTTGCTCTTCAGAGTTTTCGCCACCAGCCTGTAATATCCCTCCTCTTCCTTGTAGCTGTCTCTAATTTGCTGTGAGAGCAGCCGTGCTGGGAGCGCGCACGTTCCTGCACAGTCCTTATTGTTGGCTAATATTGAAGTTACAGCAGATAATGGGAGCATGTGACATCTGAGCCTGCAGGGGAGCTCAGCTCAGGAAATGGTCAAACGTGCAGTTGTCATTGACGACGAGGGTCCCAGCCTCCTCCCACTGAAGACTCCACTCTCACACCTCCCACAGCAGCAGAGCGAACCCCCCCCCGGGGGTTTCTGGGGGTGAGTGGAGCAGAGGATCATCCTGGCCTGTAGGATCATCTCAATCCCTTTTGGACTGAGAGCTATTTTGAGATATTCACCGCCGCTCGAGCGGAGGGAACGCCGGGAACGCTGGGAACGCCGGGAAGACAAACTCGTTCCTTCGTGTTTAGTTGGTCAAATTACTTGAACATTTTTTTTTAACAATTTTTCAGTTCTGCCCCATAAATTAAACAGGTGTATTGCTTCTCCTGCTAATCATGCTAAACTGGGTTTAAATATGCTAAACTGGGTTTAAATATGAGTCCACCCATCATCCATCCATCCATCATCCATCCTTCCATCCATCCATCCATCCACCCACCCATCCATCCATCCATCCATCCATCCATCCACCTATCCATCCATCCATCCATCCATCCATCCATCCATCCATCCATCCATCCATCCATCCACCTATCTATCCATCCATCCATCCATCCATCCATCCATCCATCCATCCATCCATCCATCCATCCATTAAAGTAACTGGAGCAGACACATGAATGCAGGGGGACAATTACCCAGGCAGTCAACCCCCCCCCCCCCCCCATCATGAGGCTGATGCAACAAAGTGCTTGTGATCATTCATTTGGATTCGATGGCAGCGGATCAATAGCTCAGATCTGGTCTCTCTGGTCCTCGTCTGCTTCAAGGTGCGTTTCCAGGCTGTCACCGAGCTTTTGGCAGGTTTTCCATTCGCTCTGGTGTTTACAGCTGCGCTGCTACTAGCAACAGCTACAAAACACATCATTTTTGGACAGCTTCTGCACATGTATCCCCCCCCCCCCCCCCACACACGTCTGTGAATGCCTTTGGGGGGGGGGCTGGGTGAAGGAGCCGTGCGGCACTTCTCCATAAACGCTGACACAGACAGAACGCTGATTCTCTTTTGTGTCAGGAGCGACGGCCATGAATGCAGAAAGATTTATATTCATAGCCGCGCGCGGCAGCCGCCGAAGGGCGCGCTGATCACCGGCTTCACACAAACTTTCATTTGCAGATTCAAGCAGGCGTGCAGGAGACGCAAACGCGTGCAGGCGCCTTTTTATCCCGCACGTGTCAGTCGTGAGCGCGAGCGCTGTGCTCCTCTCAGCGCGTCAGTCCGGCGCGGATGCGTCGTTTAGATTAGAAACAGAATTAAACTTCTTCGTTTGGGAGACAGCTCATGCAGAACGCCATCAGCCAGCAAATCTCAATAACTGGAGACATCCCAAAAATTTAACATGAGAACAGCACAGATTTAATCAGATCAATTCTAAAGAGTTTAAAGTTTCCATAGTTTGTCCAAACATCCTGCACAAAATAATCCAGCTACAGTTACTGGAAAGGTTCCAAGAAAGCCTTTGGTCAAAAGCCTCGGGTTAAAGCCTTAAACAACTACGTTAAAACAAGTGGTCTCATTAATCTACAGTGCTGGAAATATAATGGAGGAGGGCAGCACCCTCCTGGATCTGGGCCAGAAGCCTGTCTATGACCACACGCACTGTGTTAGCTGATGTTAGCATTTGGCTAATGTTTCTGTCTTTCACTTGGACAATAAACGCAACAAACTGATGTCTTCTTACTTTATTGGAAGGAGCTCTGTATCTTTTGATTTGATGTGACTGAAAGTCCGATTCCACTTGAAAGGGCCCGTCTGTATATCAACCTTTTGAACCCATTCCAAGCTAACAGGATGTTCCTGTGCTACTCCACACTAGAACGGAGCGCCATCTCCCCCTAATGAGACTGGCACCATTAGTCACAGAAGTTATCCACTCTGGAGCGGAACTTAGTCCTCATAAATTTGGATCATGGCTTTATTTCATTTGTTATTAAAATTCCACCTCGGCCAGTTTTGTGTGCGCAGGAATCCGGACTGAGTTTGCCGGTGAGCTGCTCCGACTGCTCCTTTCAGGATATCTGACCAGATGATTTCACGCCGCCTCCCTCAAATGGCGTGTTCACCCAGCCCGTCTCGGCAGCGCCCGGAGGAAGCGTTGATTTGGGGGAGGTCCATGAAACGTGCACGTCAATCTGTCCGCGCCTGCTGGATTTGATTTATGGAAAAACTTGGCTGATCAAACTTCCTTCGTATTCATGGAATATAACGAGGAATCAATGCAAATGATTTCTCGGGTCCGTAAACATATGCGGCAGCGGTCCAAGTACAAACGCTTATCAGAGGATTTGGCAGCCGCGGGACGCCGCCTGCGTCTGTTGTTATTGTCTTTAATGTCACATCCTGCATGATTTATATTTGCATTCAGTTATTAGAAAAGCCCAGCGAGTCAGTAATCAGCAGTTTAATGAGAGCGTCGTCATGGAGCGGAGCCAAGATCAGGGCCGATTGGAGAAATCTCATTCTCGTTTCCAGCGAGCAACATCAGCGCTGTTGTGGGGAGACAAGAGAAGATAAATGACAGCAAATTCAGAGCCACGGCGTTTGAGATGCTGTGGATCCAGGGGTGAAAGCAGGCCTGGATGGCTCAGGATGAGGCTAAACGTTCCTTCACAGAGGGATACGAGAGCCGATGTGAGCCTGCTGGAGAACAAAGCCTCTGCTGCTCTTCCAGATTGCATCACGTGCTGAGACCTGCAGCTTCTGGCGGCTGCTGCCAACATTCTGAGGTCCAGTTCTGAAGGGATTCGGCAGGTTTGCTCCTCTACTGATGCTCTTTTCTTTTCCACATGTAAAAATAGAGAAATTAGATGGCGAAGGTGTCAAAGTGGTTGTTGTTTAGAACATTGATGATAGTCGTCGTCAACATTCCAACGTGATCCTGATGTTTTCTTTAACGTGGTCTTTAGGCTGTTGGACCAATATTCACGCAGAACCTCATGTATGATCGGTGGTTGTTGGTTTTACAGGCTCACAGGCACCTTGCAAAGATCCGAGTGATCATTTATTCCCGTTCAGTTGTGGAGCGAAGAGTTGAGGTCTGCCATCTGGAAGTGGGAGGCCTCCACTCCGGGTGCGTGGGCAGAGAATAATAGATATGCAGGTTCCTTTGGATTTTTGAATCTCACCAGATGAGAAGCTGTTTGTGCTCTCTTTGTATGCAGACTGTTGCTTCCCGTCCACTTTCTGCAGCAGAAATCTGCACCCAAGAGAACGTGGTAAACTCTTCATTCTTCTTTCTCTGGTCTTCCTACACTTGGATGCAGATTCCTAATCATCTCAAACCGAGCCAGTCGGCTTTTATCAGCAGCCATTTAAATCCTGCTGCCATAAAGGCCCAATTTTGAGTATTTATCATCACATCGGGCACAAACTCATCAGATCTATTTTACACAGAGAGCACTTTAGCAGCGGAACAATCTGACATGGAAAAGAGGAGGACGCGATTGTGTAGTCCGGCAGGATGCTGGAGATAATTGGACAAACACAGCTGCAGCACATTTGTGTAGGTGAGATTCCAGAGAGAATCCGGAAGGCAATCACAATCGCCGGAAAATGGAAGACAAGTCAAGCAAGACGAGGGTCAGAAATCAGCCCAAAACTCGAGCAGAACCGGCCCAGGTGTGGACAGGAAGTGAGAGCTGGAGAATTTCAAATATCAGAACTCATTGAGAGACGTTTGACCCGAAACAATAACACTCCATTTCTAACAGCAGATCCTCCTCCAGCTACGTTCTTGGTGGAGTTTGTGTGTTCTCCCCAGGACTGCGGGGGTGTTCGCTCACAAACGTTAGGATGTGCCCGAGTGTGCGTGCGCTCCAATGCACCGCTGACCTCGGGGCCATAGAACTTTGCTTTGCAGTTTTTCTTTCCAAAGCCCATTTCTGTCCCTCAGGAAAGCATCATTGCGCAGCAACACCTTGAGCTGGCAGAGCTTCATTTAGCATCCGATGATTTTGCCGCTCCAAATATAAAAGTGGAACCAGGTCTCATCTGACCCGTACGCTCCTCCGCTGCTCCATAAACTCCGCTGTTGTCGCCAGCACTTCAGAATTCAGTGTCTGTAAATGACCAACATAAGTCTCAGATACGGAAATCACCCAAAACGCTGCGAGCAGCACACGATCGGCTCCACCTGGGCTGGAGAAGAGTTATTGGTTCTGGTGCCTGAAGCACATCCCTGATCGCTGCTCACAGGTGAGACCATCAACCCCCCAGCCAACGGCTGAGGAAGGCTAGGAATCTGATGTGTACTCATCGCCATTGTCAGGGTTATTACTCTCGCTCTCTTCTACTGATTCAACGAGAACGTCCCATTTTGATTGAATTTTATTGAGCTATGCTTAATAAATGAAATCAAACACTTGAAACGTGGGCAAATTGCTTGTCGGGTTTCCTCACAAACACGACTTTAGCGTGATTCAGGCGTCTAATGATGGAAATGTATGAAGCTGGCTCTCACCAAAGAGGGTAAATGATGACTGACATCATGGGAATGATTTTGAATGTTGTTTTTCCGATCTAACGCCAGTCGGTTCAGAAGGCTGAATAAATTCTTCCATCCTCAAGTCGCTCTCAGATCCAATCTCCCATCAAATAATGAGAGATGAAATTGGACTTCACCTTGGTGTCAATCATATTTGGTCTTTCAAGCCCCCGGTTTGATTAAATCTTTGGCCCTCTAATTGTCTTTTGCTTGATTCTGTGTCACTCGCAAACACGAATGACAATTCCAATAAAGTCGAATTTTGGTTTATCCTCCCTGGCAGCTCGCAATTCCTCACAAATTCACACGGCCCATTTACGTTCTAACAGGTGATGCTCCATTACACCTGTTTTAAAATGAAGCGCCACCTAGTGGACCCACATGTAAAGGCAGCTAGCTTACTAGCGCCTAAACTCCACAGCTAAAGGACAATTGTTTGTACCGTAGACGAAAGAGTTTCAAGTTACTGAGGATACAATTAAAGCTTCTTGTTGCGGATCTTCAGACAAGCACACACACACACACACACACACACACACACACACACACACACACACACACACACACACACACACACATGACCCAGAAGTTCTTGTTAGCACTACAAACATGAGACCATCTGCCAACTAACCCAAATCCTGACCAGAAGCGCTGCTAATGTGAGAAACATTCCTCTCTATCGGAACAAATCAAGTTCTGAGGGAGAACGTGTTATTATATCAGAAGAATGCTCTTTGTGTGTCGCGTTTTGATAAATCTAAATGCTAAAACCAGATCTCCAGGAGTGGCTTTTGATGATCAGCATGTTTTACTTCTGTTCCGGTTGCTTCTTTTCTCTTTTTTGGCTCCTCTCCGGGCAATCTCATATTTCCTGGTGTTTCCCTGAAAGCACTCCTGCGTGAGGTCACTTTGACGCAGTGGGATTGCAATTAGATATTAGGGGGCTGCCGGTGGGTGAAGTATCTGCATCAGAACCTGCCAAACGGCGGTGCGGTGTGCCAAACCCGGCCTTGTGCGCCGCGGCTAGCGCTCTCTGGGCATCTCGGCTATCTTTTAAACAAACAAAACCTCACTGATGAATCTCGGTCTTTAAGTGGACTTTCTGAAATCCTCCTGTTGGTGAAAACAACACCCAGGAAAACAGTTAATCCCTGCTTTGTTTCCCAGGAGTGTTATTATAATTGCCGAGTGTTGTTATGATTGCTGAAATGACGCTGCTGGCTCTGATCCGCAGCAGGGCCGAGCCCCTTGTTTTCCATCGCTGGGCCGTGCACAAGATCGACTTCGGTTTCATTGTGAGAAGAGAACATTAGTCTCATATGAGGTTGTTGCCAAGCGGCGCTAATGCTGTAATAGCTTTGTGCATTATTAAAAACAGATGATGTTTTCGTGCTGAATTTGTTAGATGTTTTTTGTGTGCTACAGACAGGAAACAGTTCTCATTCTGTCACTGAGGTTCTGGCTGAAATCAGCTTCGATTAGGTCAAAATTAAAGCAGCCAAAGGGAAGAAAACTGGGCTCTGTTTATCTTAAAATCTGACGCCTCACAAACCTCAGACGGACAAAGTCTCTTATTGTTATTCCGAGGCTATTGCTAATCAGTTTGAGATTTAAGTCATGTTTTAGCACACAGCGACTACGTATGACTGCTGCTAAAAACAAGTCCTAATCTAAATTTGTTTTTTTCCTAATAACATAGCTCAAGTATAAGGAAAATGCATGTTTCTACCTTTGCTCCTTTATTACTTTAATGTGAAAACATCCATCTAGCGAGCATCATTATGTTCCATCTGTGGCCCAGTTTTGCCTTTAGCGTGATGTGCTCATTTTGTTGGTATTTTGCCTCTTCTGTGTGATGGAGTGCTGAATAATATATTCCGTGCATGGAGGTGTGACACGCGAAGCTGCAGGTGAGGACATAAAAGCATCTGCGACACAAAGATGGATCACACGTCACTTTAATAATTCGATAACTGGACTCTGAATGAATCGATGCGGTTGTCTTTGCTTGGAAGCGGCGTGTGGTGGCAGGATTGGACGCCGCTCTGCACTGCTGGCGGTAACAGTGAGGTGAGGTTGGTGAGGTGGCGGAGAGGCTCAGAGCGCGACCGACAGGCTGAACTGGGTCGTCAGAGGCAGTTACCTCACCTCGCCTCTAATAATGTCCCCCGCCCTGGGCCCAGGGCTGCCGCAGATGCCCGCGCGGTGGCTCGGCCTGCTTGATGAATGAGCATGCCAGGCAGTTTTTCCCAGACCGCGCCGCCAGCCTCCGAGATTGTGACCGAGTACAACCACCGTCAGCAAATCAATTCTCTGCTCTCTGGAGGAGTAGTCAGCACTTACGAACCCATCTGCCTTAAGCACGGACCATTCTCCCGTCGCCACGCGTCCTCGCCGCAGCCTGCAGGAGGTTCCTCTACTTCTGTTTCCACCCGAGCGGTGGGGCTGAAATTACTTCACCTCTTCAGTACCTGGGCTTCTTCTGGAGGCAGGATATGGGGATGTGAGTGGAGATGTAATTATCACCCGGAGGCTATGTAGCGCTGTGCTCGGCGTGCTGATGCCAGCCAGCGTGCGTCCCATCTCAAAGCGTTTCCCCCGTCCATGGTGCCTACGTGCAGGGACGGACGCATCACAGATTGCAGAGCAGAACTTTGATTGCAACATCAGAGGAGCCTCACACGGGGATCCGTCTCCTTCAGACCAAGATTTTGCTGGTTAATTCCATGTAACTGCTGCCCTGGGGGGGTGGGGGCTGATCAGTTTAAATAGTAATTTTGTTGACAGCGTGTTCTGAAGGGGCTGCAGCTCTGGGCGACTGAAAGACGAAACAGATCTGGAGATCAGTCATTTTCTCTGCACAATAGTGACAAAGGCTGCACAAGGCCCGTCGTCAAAGGTCTGCACGCAGAGGAAATCAGCTCTCCTGATAATATTAATGAGATGCGGTGAAAAAACAAAGTTATGCATGTTAATAAGTGCTGATTATCTTTTTAGCATCCTCTTTAGCATGGTAATTAAACGTGTAGCCTGTTTTGTTGCAGCTGATATTCTACAGGGATCTGAGAAAGGCAGCAGCAGCTGTAGTGCTTCATGTAAATGTCGTCCTTGTTATTCTACTGGTAGAGGGGTGATGCCGAGGCTGCAGAACCACCTGGAGCACAGGAGCCATTAGCACCCCCCCCCCTCCAGAAACTGTGTGAGTTCTGCACCCATCAGGTCCTGGCCTTTGGCTGGTGTCACCCAGAAACTCCCAGTAAGGGCGCTAACAGCATCTCCTTGTGTGTCATTGCTGAAGTATCCATCGAAACTTTGATCAGATTTGTTCGCTGTGAGCACAGCTGAGCCAGAAGGTTCTGGGTTCTGAAACGTTAGGAGTGTTTGTGAGGGCCAAACAAAGCATGCGTTTAACAGGCTTCTCAGCATTTCGCTCAGAAAGTCAGAGACGTCTGCACGCCAGTCACCACTCTGGTATTTATAGCGTCAGCGGCGTAAACAGACCATATTAAGGCGTATTAAAAGTGGGACTCTGTTCCTAACGGTTCCTGATCGGCAGTGATGCCGGCTTAAATGCCGCTTCTTGCCTAACAGAAAATTACAAATGCTAAATCAAGCATTGCAAAGGAAGGTTCACTGCACTTGTCAGAGCTAGAGGGAAATTATTCACGCAGAAGGATTTTCCCCTCAGAGCTGAGGGACCCTGTCATCTGCAAGTCATGATGTGTCTTTTCACTAATGGATACACACACTTCTTTGTTTTGATCATGATTTCATGGAGTACTTTTTTTCTTTTACAACACAGGACAGTTTGGTTGGATGCACAACTATCACTGAATATATAAACTAAACAGATGAATTCTGACTGTATTTACTGACGCTTGGTCATTTAAGAACCAGGAACAACTGCAGGGGAAGAGCTCCTGCATCCAATTCTACTGCCATGTTTCCTGTTTGGCTCCGCAGCACCAAGATCTCCTCAGGGGATTCTTTTATCGTTGGTTATTTTCATCATCAGCAGGTTCTGGGTCCATATGGACATGATAATTATGGTCCATCACATCTCAAAGCTGCTCTGGTGGAGATGGGATGACTGTGGAGGCCCTCGGACTACAGTGAACTCATGTTGTCCTGTTCCAGGAACCAGTTTGAGATGATATGAGCATCTCCAGTAGAGGCTGGCCAGAGCAGGCAACGCTCTGTCAGTCTCCTATGGGCCAATGTTGGTGAGCCTGAGGGAACTGAGGTGGCACCTGCCATGTCTCCTGCTGCTGGAGCCCATCGTCTGCAGGGCCTCCGTGTTCAGAGATGCTATTCTGCTTTCTGTGGTGCCTCTCCTTCATCTGGAACCAGTCGGCCCACACTCACACACACACGCACGCACGCACACACACACACACACACACACACACACACGCACGCGGCCTCTGAAGGCTCTCGTATTGCATCCTCACTACTCAACACAGTGAATCCTTCAGCGATGAACTTTGGTATCAAGTGCAACGCCACGGTGATCCAAAAATCAATAACCTGTAACTCCTGTTCTCACATGTTCGCCGGAAATTGCAACCTCAGAGAAAATCTCCGATCGATGTGAACATTTCACATCTGTTTGCCAGAGCTGATGGATGCCCACACATACCAGAACGGGATGCGTGCTGTGGGCTTTAGACACAATATGGAATGTTTGCCATGCTGCATGCGTTACCTGTGGAGATAACGACCAATTTACTGTGTTTGAGGATCATTGGTCAAACACTGGGGGCTCTGGCTACATGTGATTCCCTTGTTTTCAAAGAGGCAACTTTTTTCTGGCATCTTTACTCCTTAAAACTATTTAAAATGGTAAATTATATACAAGATTTTGCATCTGAACAATAGTGAAAGAATGCATTATTCATTAGATTGTAATGAATAGATTCAGATTGTATCCATGTCTGTTGACGTGCAGGCTTTTCTAAGCCTGAATAGTGACTAGATGTGCGCACAGGTGTGCACCCTGGGAGACATGAATCTACTCTGGGTTTTATAGCAGTCATTGAAAGCCCCTTAATGTATGAGCAGACACGCAAGCACGTTGCCATATCAATAAAAATGGACGGCTTTGGCATGAATCAAGACGCAGAGCCAACGCAAGCGTGCACACGTGTCATCGCTCATGCAGACACAACCAGGCTGAACATGGGTCATCAGTCACCCTTGGCCCACAGGTTCAACTTGCTTTGGATGGGCTGGAATCTGCCAAGTGAGACCACAGGATACCAACCTTTCCTCCCCAGACATGCCTTTCTCTATGGTTGCCGTGGTGATGACGTAGGCGTGCCCACATATGTGCTGAAGCTGTCATAACAGTTCTGGGAAATCCTGCTCTCCCCTCAGTTAGACAGAAACAGTTGGGTTCTGGGATCGAGGCCTTCTTTCCTGGGCAGATTGAATGTTTTCATCTTCAGGCTGAGAGAAGCCGAGAGTTCTTGGGCAGGTTTAAAGTGCACTTGGCGTGTTCTGACACCATCAGCTGCACATTTTCGGCGGTTGATGTGTGAGGAGATTTTGATACTGTCCTGACAAGCTTGAGGGTTCATTCGTGAAGCACAAAAACTCGTCAGTGTGAAGAGCCCTGGACTGTCTGAGGAGGCTTTGCTTCCACAACTACAGGCGTCTGTGTTTAAAGGACTCACCTTGATCCAATTTCATGCTTGATCTCCTCAGTGGAAGGTCGGCTACACGGCTACAAACCAGAACAGTTCTTCCTGTTCTTGGCTGGAGAGGCCAGTGGCTCCTCTTCAACGCAGAAAGGTCACAATCGCACTGACCTTTGTGCATTTATGGAGAACTTTGTGTTGCTTTCTGCTGTCTTGAAGGATAAATCAGCAGCAAAAGATCCACTGGGATGGATATAACTTAAAAAAGGAACTTCAAGTGTCTATTTTGAGGATGTAAGAGGAGATTTGATGACCTGGTGGGTAATGACGAGCCTTCCAGAGTCAATGGCTGAATGTGACATTTTGTTCAGTCGTTCAGTAAGATAGACTGAGGAAAAATACCTGGAAGGAAAATACCTGAGCAACGGTGGATGAAGGGATGAAAGGGGCTAAATTGGGATGCTGATGAATGCTGCTTGGATGAAAGTATGCAGTGACATTATTGATCTGAGAATTTCAGAATTGATTTGAAATGATAATGGACTATCAAGATAAGATCAAGACTTGAGGAGGAGGAGGAAGGGGGGGAGGAGGGATATGAGGTTCACTAATGGTCATGAAGGAGGAAAAATGTAATGAGACCTCAACCTTGTTACTGTTTGAGGAAGTTGGAGGAGAATCAGGAGCAGTTCATTAGGTTCATTAGAGAGAGACAGCATGAGCGAGAGAGAGAGACAGCATGAGCGAGAGAGAGACAGCATGAGCGAGAGAGAGAGACAGCATGAGCGAGAGAGAGACAGCATGAGCGAGAGAGAGAGAAGAGAGAGAGAGCATGAGCGAGAGAGAGAGAAGAGAGAGAGAGCATGAGCGAGAGAGAGACAGCATGGGCGAGAGAGAGAGAAGAGAGAGAGAGCATGAGCGAGGGAGAGACAGCATGAGCGAGAGAGAGACAGCATGAGCGAGAGAGAGAGAGAGAGAGAGGGAGAGAGAGAGACAGCATGAGCGAGAGAGAGACAGCATGAGCGAGAGAGAGAGAGAGAGGAGAGAGACAGCATGGGCGAGAGAGAGACAGCATGAGCGAGAGAGAGAGAGAGGAGAGAGACAGCATGGGCGAGAGAGAGACAGCATGAGCGAGAGAGAGAGAGAGAGAGGGAGAGAGAGCTCGGGCTATGCATGGCAACAGAAACCCATATATCTTCTATTAAAAATTGAAACTATATTCTGGAGAATATAGATAGATAACCAAAGGGAGAAGCACAGGGACGGGGCTGTGGGGAACACCAGCAGTACCTGAGAATTGAATTTTTTGAAGACTTTGATGTAATTGAGTTTTCAGTTGGTCATTTCTGCCTGTCAATCCAGTGGATTTAATGTTTGTCTCATGGATGGTGGCTTAGTTATGGTTATTTTGATGTTTTCCAGTCAAGAAAGTACTAAATTCTTATATTTACTACTCTAAGCCAATGTATATGTGGGATTGTGTCCCCTGAATTCACTTTAAAGCTCTGATGAATCTGGTCATTTGTTAGGAAGACAGGTTTGTAAATTGCCATTGATTCATGATGGAGTAGGCTAGCTTAGCCACCTGATGTCCTGTTTGGGTCTTTAAACACAGTAGTAAGTAATAACCAGCTCAGGAGCAGAAAAATATGCAAATTTACTATCCTGACATTGATAAATGTGCATTGGCTTGACTGGACTATGGCGAGATAATGGAGTGGGAGCAGATGTTTCATTGTATGAGATATTTTAATAATTCAGAGTTTTGTTCTTTTGCACGTGCAGCAGCGTTAGCGTGGGCAGATCACAGGGGCTGCTGTGGTCCCGCAGGGATAAATACTGCAGTGCACAGACAAACGAATCCCAGTGTTTGTCTGCTCTTTTCAGAGTTGGAGAATTACACGACGATGGGAGAAATAACGGGAAAACCCCCAAAATGACAAAATAGTGATCCAAATGAGCTTTTTTAAAAAGACAAGGGGGGGGGGGGGGGGGGGGGGGGGGGGAAATAAACATGGAAAGAATTATTGCAGGTGGCAGATTTTAAAGTGGATGTGTGAGAGAAGAGGAACAGAGGCAAAAGGTAAAAACAGGACTTGTTTGTAAGTGCTTTAACACAAGAATCGGCCAACCAGACAGCAGGAAAATAAGAGAACACAACCCAAAATCAGAGAGAACAGAAACAGACAGGAACAAAAGGATGGTGGTGGAGGTGCAGGAGCAGGTTAATCTGAACAGGGGGATTCGAGACGTGATTTAAAGGTGGGCTGAGATGTTAACATCCAAATGTCTTGAGGAATTCCAAAGTGGTGGAGCTGAGCTCCGACTGGAAGACCTGAGCCCCGTGGCGGAGAGTCGGGTGGGTGGAGAGGAGAGGAGAGGAGGAGGGAAGCTGAGGGGGTGGACCAGAGGGTTTGGATATTTCTAGAAACAACGAGACTCAGAGGAGCTTTGAAAGTCAGCAGCAGAATATTAAAATCGATACAGGAGTGACCCGGGAGCTGTGGGGGGGGGGGGGGGGGGGGGGGGGGGGGGGGGGGGCTGTCGATGATGTAAGAGGCTGATTCTGGACCAGTCGCCGTTCAATTTTTATAACTTTCAAGCAAGTTGATGATGGACAAATATGATACACAACATACTGTACAACAGGTATCTGAACTGAAGGTATGGTTGAAGGCAGTCTGGCTTTAAAGCAGAACATTTCAAATTTATACATCTTTTGCTTGGATTAAAGACATTAATATAAGCTGACTGTCAGATTTAAATGAAGGCACGCACGGGTGCACAGATGTTAACTGATGGATGCCTTCAGAAATAAACTGTGCTGTGTTAATGATGCGTTGACGATTGCGTCATTAAGCCAATAAATCTGTGCACTCATTAGCTGAACAGCAAAGTTGGGCAAAGTCGTTCGTTTATTGATGAATACACAAATTATTGGTCTGTAGAAGACGTAAAGAAACCCAGAGCTTCATCCTCAAAAAGTCTTTCTTCCTTCAAACGTGTTTTTGTCATATTTGTGGAGAACAGGCAGTGGAATTTCCACCCCGCTGCTGATACCCTGAGCAAATTCAGGAGAAGATAAAGTCATAAAGCTCACAGCAGCCCTCCTTGTTAGTGTCACTGACTGGATCCACTGATCATCTAGTTCAAGTTTATGATCTGGTGATAACACAGGCTGTTTACTCACCTAATGGTTGTCATTTGCATTTATTTCACATTTTTCTGATGCTCTTTTTTAGCGAGGCTACTGCCACATCGTTAGCTTCCCTGCTTGTAGCTTTAATATTTAGCATTATGCTACATGCAGGGTGCAGGATCAGAGTTCTCTTTCAGCCCACCGAGTGGCCTCCCTTTTATTTAAATGTAATAACTAAAACCACACACAGGATATATCAATCTTAAACTTTGGACTTTGCTATTTTGGGGTGTTCAAGAACAAAGTTGAGCGAGATAAATGAGGAGACAAGTGTGTGTTGTTTGTGGGGCTGCAGGTGCAGAACATGATGTGTCCTTTCCAGCCGTTGCTGTAAGAGTCTCATCTTGACAGTTCAATTTGTTCTGCAAATGGCTGCCAAAGGAAGCAACTGTGCTTCCTTTCTCTCCACTTCACTCACGGCTGATTCCCGTCACCACCATGGATGCTGCTGGTTCTGACATCAGTCTTCATTTCACTGTGTTTCTATGAAGTCGGATGGTTTCTTTTCACATTCATCCAGGAAAACTAAATCATGGAAGTCTCCCATCACAGGATTCGTGATGTTTTAAGAGCAAACTGAAAACTTTTGAATAATTTCCCGAACGTCCTGCAGCGTCTCGAGTAGCGGTTTTATCTCGACGTCTCCTATTAAACCAAACAAAATCAAATGATAAAGTTCAACAACTCATTTTAGGGAAAGTGCAAAAAACACATTTATGTAAATTCTTATCAGGATTTTAGCATTTAGCCGAGCACCTGAGCAAGTGGCATCGATTCAAATGCTAATCGTAGGTTCGTAGGCTCTCGCAATAGATTTAAATATTCAATGGAAATCTGTAATAACGCTTCAATAATCAAGAGAAACTGGAGAGAAAACAACTTTTAATAACGCCCTTAAGCGTGACCTTCAATTTTTTTGGAAAACCATTATTGGAAATTGTCCAGGAACATTTTGTCTTATTTGTAGAGCTGAATTTAAGTTTTTGTGTTCTTTTCTTTCTCCTGCAGGGTGATGAAGTGCTGACGGTCATCAAAATGAAGGCCCAGTGGCCGGCCTGGCAGCCGCTCAACGTGTGAGTAGCAGTTCTGCTCCCTCCAACACACGTCTCCTACAGACCTCAGGATTATTTACTGCAGCATGATGATGTTGTTGGGCTGCTCCTGACACCAGCAGAACCCGATTCCACACGGTTGATGACCGACCTTTGACTCAGTGTTGGATGGCAGCTTGGACGTTCAAATGTCAGCCGGCTCAGAATGATGGAGCATCAATCTTTCCGTCATTCAGCGGAAAACTCCCTTTTAAAAAAGTAGAGTAACCTCTTTGATGTCAGCGAGGGGGTCAAACTGCTGTAAATACCCCCCCCCCCCCGCATGATTCACCCACAGCGTCGTTCATTGCAGCAGCAAAAACATGACGACTGATGAACAAACCTCCACAGAAGCATCCAGATGAGCTTCACACAGTTGTAGTTCTGCGCCCTGTTCACACTGCGAGTGTTTGTTTTTGACTCCGCTTCTTATCTCACTGATGAGAAAAACATGGAGTTTGCTTCCTGACGATGGCGAGGAGCCACCGCGCCGTCGCCAGCGACCTCATAAACACGTCTCATCCTCACTGCCCTCACAATTTCTGACCTCCTGCCACTACCCTCATCCTCCTCATCCTCACTGTCTTCATCGTGGCCCAGTCTGTGTGAGGAGATAGTGGGAGCTGCAGGGACTTCAGGCTGGTAGCAGGAGAGGTGCCATTGTGCCCTTGAGCAAGCTACCAAAGGAAGCTCCCTCACTTTGCCACCTGTCCCTCACTGATGGCACACATCCATTCATGTACCAGTCCCTTCTCCTCTGGGCTCTTATAACATATTCTTCTTCTTCTACTTCATCTTCTTCTATCAACCTTATCATCCTCGTCATCATCAGCATCCTCGTTATCTTGTAAATCCCCATCAAATTCTCCTCCTCCTCCTCCTCCTCCTCCTCTTCATTATCTTGCTGTCATCAAAGATAATACGGAGAAAATGTTGGTCTCCAGGAGACCACTCTTCGCCTCACCAGGAGCACGCTCGCATGCTGTAGAACGTGCACACGCGGAGGTGAACACACCCCCCCGATACACGCTGCTGAGGAAATTGGGAGATGTTTTATCAGCCGGAGACCTCATTATTCCATTCCATGTTGTTATCAATGAATTACACTGTTTAATCAATAAAGAGGATCCGACTGAAATATTTCACTCATCTCCATCCCTCTTATCCTCGTTCCCATCCTCGTTTTTATCTTGCTGCCATCAAAGGTAATTGAGGGAAACAATGGAACAAAGTTCCTTGTTTGAACTGTTCAAACAAGGAACTTTGGCTTTTTTCTTCTTCTCAGAGTTAAGACGTCTGCGCAGGTACGATCAGGACCTTTTTAGTTGAAAGTGATTAAAAATAGCCGATGTGTTGATCTTATAAGTGTTAAAGTTCTTCTAGTTCTTGTCAAAACACTCCAGCTCTTTCATTACTTTAACTAACCAATCTAAGGACAGTGGAAAGCACATGAGAACATTGTGCTAATTGTTGTTGAGATCCAGTAGAACAAACACATTCTGGAGATACTAAAGTGCACGTGGAGAAACCCAAGCAACGCCTGTCACATTCAAATAATTACCCAGCATGTGCCACATGGGCAAACGATCATTTCACACATTGATTATCTGCAGCAGGAGTGCGTCAGCTCAGCCGTGTGAGCAAATGTCTGGAGGTTTGTCCGTGTTGTGCACGGTCAGGTCCTCAGAGCTCCTCCCCACCTGAGCTACACGGGGATGGTGCCTCAGATCCCCCCGATCCAAGCGCTGCAGGGCGGCGGCACGCTTCACTGTAAAGTGCTAAACAACGTGTCCAATAAAGGCTGGGGTGCGGAACGGTGAGGTGACGGCCACGATGGCGTGAATCCTGCAGCCGTAACCTCACATCTGAAAATGTCTCTCCTGACATCCAAGCCATAACGGAGACAAACCAACAGGAAGTGACAGACCCACTCTTTCTCTCCAGCTGTTTTTGCCCTATTTAATGTGATCATGTGTCAGCAAAGCTGCTGAAACTTCACTTAGAAACAGTTTATTGGCTCGCTGTTCTAAAAAGAAAAGAAATAAATGCACATGCTGGTGTAACTCCCATTCAGTCACACTTCCAGGAAGTCAGCCAGTCCAGTAGGGAAGCTGCAAAGATTGTGAGTCAATTTAACCTGCTGTTGCGCAAATGAGACTCCCAACATGACAACTCCCATTAAGGAATGGTTAAGCCAGTGGTGGCCACAGACCATTTCTTTCTCATCATCGGTTCTGAGTGAGTCTTCACTAGCTTCCCCTCCCCAGAGGCCGTCTCACTACTGGCATCGAGAGGCTGTCTGTAGCCAGCAGAGGTTGTTCAGGGAGTCCAGGGATGGACATCCTGCATTGGGGCCATGCTGGAGAAGGGGATGAGAATAGGAGAAGGGGATGAGAATAGGAGAAGGGGATGAAGAAGGCTTCATATAACGATGAAGAGGAGAAGCAGCATCAGAATCCTGCAGAATAACCTCCAACAGGCCACCAACTCTGGTGCTGTGGACTTTCTGCTGCACGCAGCATCTTCCAGTTTGACCAGTTTGTTGGTGGGTCAGTAAATGTCTGGGGAGGCATTTTGTTGGAGGACTGCACATACGTGGTGCCCCCACTGCTGTGAGTTACTGGCAGACTGGTCCGGCGGGCTCGGGGTACCTTGTGCATGGCTCCCCATCTCTGTGCCACCGATGATCATCCAGAATAGAAGAAGCACCTCTGCGGCGATCACGAGAGGTGTGGATCCACTTCCAGTATGGCAGCAGTATCGATCCTCAGGCCCCCACCCGTCATCTCATTGGGAGCAGGTCCAGATGTTGTAGGGAGAGCACCCACATATGGAGGCCGTGCACCCTGCTGAGCCGGGGTCTGAATCCCTCTGTATTCCTGTTGGGTTTATAACCTGATGTAGACTCCAGTCCTTGGTGAGGTAACGATTTAGCTTTCTCGGTGAAGTACACCATCGGTGAATTGTTTTAACTGGAGGGTTTTCTTGACTTGTCGATTCTCAACCAACTTCATATTGAACTTAAATAGTTATGTTGATGAAAGTGCCTCTGTGGCACTCGAGAGCTCCTTTTTATCTGCCTACTCCCACTCTCTGTCTTCACACATCTACCTAATAAGCGAAGGGACGACACTGAGAAATAAGGTTTGGGAGTCGAGAATACAGCTGTTAATGAGGCTGCCTGTTTTTATTTGTGACACTGTCAGAACTCCTCAGGATTTCAGGGTTGATGCTGCTTCACCAGCTACACCAAGTCTACAGAGTTGAGTTTAAGTTTTCTTTGAACAAAAGTGCAACTCCTAGTGCAGCAAAAGAAACGTACTGGAGCTCTGCAGCAACGGGTCGAGATCATCGTTTAATGAAGGGGGGATGAAGCAGATAAAAGCATAAAAAGTTAATATAAATGCAAATAAACGTGAAGTAAATGGACCAAATTAATTACCTAAGTTTTGTGCTAAAGTTCCACTTTCTTGCTGCAGGAACCTCAGAAATAAAAGCGTCATCATAATCATCAAGCTTTGGTCTGCCAAGAAGATTAATTATATTAATTTTGCAGAATTTATCGAAAGAGGCGTTATCAGCATGTGTGCGCAGCTCTATTGTGATTTATTCTGAACATTTTAAAAAATTCAAGTGGCTGTTTAATCTGAAGACCTGTCGGCAAAAAGCATTAAGTCCTAATTAGTGTTTGTCAACCTTCATTCTGACTCCCTGATCCATTAATGATGATGATGATGAGGCGATCATGCCGATATAAAGCAGAGAAAAGTCTCACTGGCTCCATAACTAACACGCTTCTCTCTTCCTGCTCTGTCTCACTTTTCCATAAATGTAATCTTAAATATAACCGGAGCCAACGGCGCTCACCGAGTGGGGGCCCGGGAGTGTCGACTGGAGTTGTGTGTTCCCAGTGGAGCAGGGCTATTTCACATTCTCAGGAGCCATCATTAGCAGAGTGCATGGGGCAGGACTGAGGGAGCGGAGTCAAATGGATTTACATGGCTGTGGTGACAGGTGGAAAAGAAATCCCCTGATAATTCTCTGTGTCACAGTGAGAATCTTCCCACTCCTAATTATTAATCTTGTACTGGCTGGGAACATTCCTGTAATTAGGATGGCTGTCAATCATTGGTCGGACATCCCGAGGCGCGCAGGCGTCTCTGTGCCCCCAGTGGCGGAACAAAGGAATTGCACGAAGCAGATATCTGCAGTCGACAGTTAAGTACGGACAGAAGAGACCTCATGGCTGCCAGTCTCTTGGATTCAGCCGCATGCATTTCCATCTCTGGAGTACTTCCAGACAAGCTGGAGCACGAGTCTTACAGTTTCACTTTTCTGAAAACTTAGTTATTCATCTCTTCCTCATTTGGATGGAGGAGTTGTGCGATGATCCAAAGAAACTAGGACAACCAGAGAAGTGGAGCTTTAGGTTTGGACCCATACAGATGTCAAAAGAGCCGATAGATGACCTGGACGTTTTAATAATTTAACCCATCTATAATCATGCTCATTGTATATGTGGTAGTGTGCACCACCGCACGATTGTTATTGAGGTTAAAACAACAACAACAAGATGAAAAGAAGCAATTAAAAAAAGAGCCTGACCTCATTCTCATTCTGGTTCCCAGGCGCGCCGCCCCCTCAGCTGAATTCTCAGTGGACCGGAGCCGCCACATCATGTCCTTCCTGACCATGTTGGGCCCCAGTCCGGACTGGAATGTGGGTCTCACTGCCGAGGACTTGTGCACCAAGGAGTGTGGCTGGGTCCAGAAGGTGGTGCAGGACCTGATCCCTTGGGATGCGGGCACAGACAGCGGCGTGACGTATGAGGTGAGTCCCTGATCGTTCCACCGTGGTTGGCTCCCCAGCCTGCTTCTCCAACGTTCATCCCTGAGATAACCTTCCTCCTCACACTCAACACAGCTTGTTTTTGCCTTCCCGCTTGCACGTTGACCTCGTGTTTACGGCCGCCTTTTCCGCTTCATCTGCCTGTCTACTCACATCTGCAATCACTCCCTCTCTCACCTTTTCACTTTCCGCCAGTGTGAAACTGTTGGTGTGTCATCGCCCATCCAATTCCCGGCTAACAGCCTTGAACGCTTGTACCCCTGCTGCCCTCGTCAAGAGGTGCCGTCTGGTGGATGCCCCCCGGCTCCACCAACAGATTAAGTCTTGAGTGGGCATGCTTGTGAAACCTTTCCTCGTTCCCTCGGCACTTTCCCAGATGTGTGCGGTGCGTTTTCTTGGCTGATGTGGCCCGTGTTCAGTTCTTGCTTTGTCCTCTTTTATGGAACGCTTCATCGTCAGCGTTGTTAAAAATGTGGGAAAAATCAAAACAAAACATCAAGCCGTCGTTTTCGGTAAAACCATCAAATTTGGACTTCCCCCCCTTCGCAGGAAAACTCTTGGGGGCTGGATGAAGCACTAAATAGAAAGATTTTTAGTGTTGTAGAGTGTCCACAAAGCCGCATCATCTGCCTGTTTCTAAGCGTTGACCCTCACCTCTGAGCAGCAGCCATTAGGAGCCATCAGTCGTCTTCCTGGGCGCTGCACACCTCAGTCATCTCCACTGTGAACCGTGTCACAGCTGATTCCTCCGGTCAGTCGTCTTCCTGGGCGCTGCACACCTCAGTCATCTCCACTGTGAACCGTGTCACAGCTGATTCCTCCGGTCAGTCGTCTTCCTGGGCGCTGCACACCTCAGTCATCTCCACTGTGAACCGTGTCACAGCTGATTCCTCCCTCACTCCATCCCTGGTTCCCTTTGAATGAAGGTGATGGATGCTGAGCCACGAAGCGCTTGGCTTGCTGTAAAAGTCATGAAATTGAACATCTCCCCACGGTTTTTCCTTCCTTAAATAAGTATTAAGGTGATTCCATGCAAAGATCTGCGCAGCTTTAGAACCCGGACGTTCCAGCTTTGGCAGTTTGAAGGTGCGACTGTGGTAAAATGTCTGGTTCTGCACGGGAATTTGCCAGAGGGAAAAAAGCTTCCAAATTACTGAGTCCCCTGAACTGTTGCTTAATGAGATGCACATTTTAATGTTGTGTTTTTGAAAGCTGCGGAAATCATAGTGCACACTTGTGAGATGGAGGCAGAATAATAACTATGTAATGTGCAGAGAGACAATCTTGATTCAAGCCGACGCAGAATAAACACATTGAACTGAACAGCAACAGCGGTCTGGCTTTGTTGGCTCCTAATAACTTCGAGCCTTCTAATGGCAACAAAGAGCTTTAGATTAACTTTAGTTTGAATTTTCTCCTTTTGGCTCAGGGCGTAGAAGGAAATGCTCTCCCTCTGGTGTTGGACAGCCCAACAAACCTCCAGCAGCAGCAACCTAACAGGGGCTTTTTATAAAACACAAATAATTGCCTTTTTCCCCTGGTTGTCCTCTGTGGGTGGTGAAGGGTGGGCTGGACTTCTGATTCCAAACAGCCTCTGGTGGTGATGTTTCTATCAACCTCATGCTGGCGTACGTCTTCCATAAAAACTACAGCTTCTTTCCGAAAAAAGGGAATATTTTCACCATTCCTTCTCCCTCCTCTCTCCTTCTTTCAGTCTCCCAATAAGCCGACTCTGCCCCAAGAAAAGATCCGACCCCTGACCAGCCTGGACCATCCACAGAGCCCTTTCTATGACCCCGAGGGGGGCGCCATCACGCCTGTGGCCAGAGTTATTGTGGAACGCATTGCCCGAAAGGTCAGTGGTTTTATGTTGGATCATCTCTGTGGATGTTGGATCATCTCCAGCCATGCTTTAGACCCTAATGCAGATGTGGGGATCCATATTAAAGGATGGTAGACTGAGCTGCCATTAAAGTCTTAAGATTCTGATACAGTTACTGCAGAGCCCTCGTTAAGCCCTTTTTTATGGCTGGTGTAAATGGACTTTTGCAGAAATATTAGGTTTTTGAATGATTTGCTGGTTTCCCTGGATGTCTGGATGAAAGCTTTTCAGTCCTCTAGTGGCATCTAGAGGCAGCTGCTGGCATTTTTTGGTAGTTATTTCCAGTGTGATGCCACGAAGGGTTTGGTGTTGTACTCACACAAACAGGCGTTCACATCGACCCACAGAGTCCATTATTTATATCTGCTCCTGCTCTGTTGTTTAAGTACATCAGCTGAGAGAATTTATGAGCTCACGGTGAGCTTCCCATTTCCCTCCTGTCGCCTCAGCACTGATAGAATCAAACAAATTAAGATTCAGCAACGCCAAGAATGAAAGGCAGCACAAGTGTGTCCATGTTTTCCGCAGGGGGAGCAGTGCAACATTGTGCCAGATAATGTGGATGACATCGTAGCAGATATTGCCCAGGAGGAGAAAGAGGAAGGTGTGGCCCTGCTGGCTTTTCTCTCTTTCATACACAAGATCGAACGTGCTGTTGACAGCTGTGTTATTCGCGCTCACTTGATCACGCTGCAGATGATACTCCAGAGACCTGCATCTACTCCAACTGGTCTCCGTGGTCCGCCTGCAGCTCGGCCACATGCGAAAAGGGCAAGAGGATGAGACAAAGGATGCTGAAGGCCCAGCTGGACCTGAGCGTCCCCTGCCCGCACACACAGGACTTTGAGCCGTGCATGGGTCCCGGATGCAGCGACGAAGGTGAGCCTCTCAGGGGCGACTGACGCTGCGCAGGTGGGGTGGAGAAGGCCGCCGACAGCACCTCCTCCAAATTTGAAATCACACTCCATTGAGGACAACTTGAAAGTGCATTTTTTATTCCAGCATTTCTTGGCCACAGATTCATGCTCAGGGCCAAATTCGAGACTTCAGGCAAGAGGATGAGTTGATGAGTTTAGTAGATCGTTAATATTCGTCTCTGATGATGGCAGTGAAACCGTTCCTGGTTGTTGATGGCTGTTATGTTCTCTTCTTTAAAAAAACAAAGGCATTGAAAAACCACTTGAATAAGAGACATAAGGGCAGATATAACAGTTAACAAGTATTGAGGAGATTACGCTGACTTTGCTTCAGATGCCTCCACCTGTATGATGTCGGAGTGGATCACATGGTCTCCGTGCAGCGCGTCCTGTGGGATGGGCTCGCGTTCCCGTGAGCGTTACGTGAAGCAGTTCCCAGACGACGGCTCCATCTGCACGCTGCCGACGGAGGAGACCGAGGACTGCGTGGTCAATGAGGAGTGCTGTGAGTTTTCCTGCTTCGCTTCAGCGTCACTGCGGAGCAAGTGTGTGCACAAGTGCACGATTACTGAATCCTGACTCTGCTTGGCGGGCTCAGCTCCCAGCAGTTGCCTGGTTACGGAGTGGGGTGAATGGGATGTCTGCAGCGCCACTTGTGGTCTCGGCATGAAGAGGAGGGAGCGCTTGGTGAAGATGCCTCCTGCAGACGGGTCTATTTGCGGAGCCGAGGTGCTGGAAGTGGAGAAGTGCATGATGCCAGAATGCCGTAAGTAAACAACCGTGGTGGTGATCAGGAACCGTTCTGGCACCTCCTCCGCATCAAATCTGGAGAAAAGTGCCAAATTAAGCAAATGCGCTGGGTGCCAACCGGCAAAGAGACCGATGCTGACGTGTGTTGTGTGTAGATACGATCCCCTGCATGCTGACTCCCTGGTCCGAGTGGAGCGACTGCAGCGTGACCTGTGGGAAGGGTTTGAGGACGCGGCAGCGCATGCTGAAGTCCCCCGTGGAGCTGGGAGACTGTACAGAAGAGCTGGAGCAGGTGGAGAAGTGCATGCTGCCAGAGTGTCGTAAGTAATCATCAGCTACTCCATCGCATGTCACACTTGCAGACCAGCAGGACCCCTGTAACAAGGTGGGGATGAGGTTTTTTTTGGTTCATCCTGGAGCCTAGGAATTAAGTGTCAAACGGGGGTCACTGTTTCGCTCAAGAAGGTCATGACGCATCTGTTTTATAAGTGGGAAACAAAAGTCAAACCAGATTTATGGTACAGTATTTAAAAAGGATCATTTAGAGACCTTGAGCTTTTTAAACACTCCCGGTGTGAAGAATACACACGTTAGAAAGTAGCAGCTGGATGCTGATACCCTACTAACAATGTTTGGTTCCAGAACCCTCTGATTAGCTTTTTTGCCCTTTGTTTGCTAAATGTCAGGCAGTGGTTCCATGTTTTGTTCCCTCAACAGCCCCCTAAATTACTCCCTAATGCTGGAATGGCAGAATGTGATTTTCTTTCTTCTCTATTGTTGTCTTGACATTCCACCGCCTCTCTGTTACATCTCATTGTTATTGACGATGTAATAGAGATGCTCATATATTAGCAATCAGATGCAATAGAAGACCTCCTGTGATGTCATCAGTTTGTCTGAAATTAAAATTGTGGGACATCATTTGCTGTAGAAGCCAAACCAACCTGAGCAGTACTGGCGTCATTTGTGTGAAAATCTTGACCTTTGCATTTGATTTTAGGAGCAGCATTTGCTATCATCCTTTTCTCCTCTCTGAAATCCCTTCCCTCTGGTCGCTCCTCAGCCATAGACTGTGTCATGTCTGACTGGACCGAGTGGTCAGAGTGTAACAAGTCCTGCGGGAAGGGTCACACCATCCGGACCCGCACCGTGATGCTGGAGCCACAGTTTGGTGGAGACCCCTGCTCCGAAACCATCCAGAGGAAGAAGTGTAAGATCAGGAAGTGCAACCGCGGACAAGCTAACAGCGACGAGAAGAGGCGACGCAAAGAGCAGCGAGAAAAGAGGAGGAGCAAACAGGGCAGAGCTGAGGTCCCTTCACAGCATCCAGGTTGGCATCATCACATAAGGAAAAGTCTGCAGGGAAGATTCCTTCTAATGGTTCTTTTTTAAATTCTCATCTTTTAGGATGTAAAATGAGACAGTGGTCAACCTGGACAGAATGTACCAAAGCTTGTGGCGGAGGCATCCAGGAGAGGCTGATGACAGTGAAGCAGAGGTTTAAGACGGCCCAGCTGTCCAGCTGCAAGGACAGGAAGGAGATCAGGGCCTGTAACGTGCAACCCTGCTAGGAGACACACCCGGGAGGGGCGAGGGGGACGGCCAGCGGGGGCTGGAGCGGGACGGCGGCACGGCACACTGACGCCATCCTGTGCACCCTGTTGAGGCCTGAGTGGCTCAAACTTGAAATCTTGAAATGCAGAGTTGGAGAACAGTAGAATCCAGAGAAAAATTAACCACACTGGAAAACTGGATTTAAACTAATTTTGATTTTGCCGCAATTTGAAACGATCTCTTTTTCAGCGTAAGTGTAAAGATGTTGTGGTATAATATATATACTGGGAACTGTAATGACATATACATGGATTTAAAAATAATTTAAGGATTGTTATATCTCGTGGTATCATAGACATCGTAGAATATCCTCAAGACTGAAGCACATGTGCAGCCATTCCACTGTTTTATATGCCTTCAAGTTGTTTGTACAGCACAAAACACCCAGGTGACTTTTTACCCACTCATTTGGTTTGCAATGTAGAAAAGTAAGAACCATCTCATTTTTAACATCCTTAGACCAGTGGATTATTTCTTTTGATAAGAACGTGTTGCAAGATTCCTGCCAAAGTCTTGTGTTGATGTTTTCTAGAATTTCCCCACATCATTTTGGTTCTTCTCTGTTTCTTCAGTATATTACATTTTTGGAATAACATTGACTTTACAATAAAAGTAAATGTGACAACATGCCACCTTTATCTGTCTTTTATTATGAGCCTGTTGTCATAGGTGTGCACAGCCACTAGAGGGCGCTAACCAATGCGAAATATCCGCCTTTATTGAGTTCTCTTGATACCACAGAGGGAGCGGAGCCGCAAAAGGAAGACGAAGTAAAGTGCCAATGATGCAGTAGAACATGGACATGTTTTAGCACAACATTGCTCAATAGCATTCACTTTTTAAAAGGACACGCACGCACGCACACACACACTGCTCACTTTGCGTGTAACAGTCGGGGGGAGGAACTGATGTCAGGCTTTCCTCGCCGTGAAACACTGGGAAATAGGGTGAAGAAAAAAGATTCAATACACACATATCTCTCACCACTGCTGTTTCCATGCCAACACAACCACACATGGGAGAAGCCTACACATTTCCACGGACGATGGGAAGGAGAATTATTCCAGCCGTGATTGAGCTGTTAACATCGACGTCGCTGCAGAGAGGCTGACAACAACTGCAGTGCTTTAAAAGTGGGTGCGCATGTGTGTGTGTGTGTGTGCGTGCGTGCGTGTGTTTAATCCTCCGGTATGATCCTCTAACAGCCCCCTCCAGACCTCCTCCAGCTTTGTGCGGCGTTGGCTGCTGGTGATGCCGACAAGCTGCTGCTCAGAAGATCAAACTGAGACATCAAAGCTGCGACGTTTATCGCGAGTGTCTGATGACAGAGAATCAACACACACCTGCAGACGCTCTGTTGTTTAAGTACATCAGCTGAGAGAATTTATGAGCTCACGGTGAGCTTCCCATTTCCCTCCTGTCGCCTCAGCACTGATAGAATCAAACAAATTAAGATTCAGCAACGCCAAGAATGAAAGGCAGCACAAGTGTGTCCATGTTGTCCGCAGGGGGAGCAGTGCAACATTGTGCCAGATAATGTGGATGACATCGTAGCAGATATTGCCCAGGAGGAGAAAGAGGAAGGTGTGGCCCTGCTGGCTTTTCTCTCTTTCATACACAAGATCGAACGTGCTGTTGACAGCTGTGTTATTCGCGCTCACTTGATCACGCTGCAGATGATACTCCAGAGACCTGCATCTACTCCAACTGGTCTCCGTGGTCCGCCTGCAGCTCGGCCACATGCGAAAAGGGCAAGAGGATGAGACAAAGGATGCTGAAGGCCCAGCTGGACCTGAGCGTCCCCTGCCCGCACACACAGGACTTTGAGCCGTGCATGGGGCCCGGATGCAGCGACGAAGGTGAGCCTCTCAGGGGCGACTGACGCTGCGCAGGTGGGGTGGAGAAGGCCGCCGACAGCACCTCCTCCAAATTTGAAATCACACTCCATTGAGGACAACTTGAAAGTGCATTTTTTATTCCAGCATTTCTTGGCCACAGATTCATGCTCAGGGCCAAATTCGAGACTTCAGGCAAGAGGATGAGTTGATGAGTTTAGTAGATCGTTAATATTCGTCTCTGACGATGGCAGTGAAACCGTTCCTGGTTGTTGATGGCTGTTATGTTCTCTTCTTTAAAAATACAAAGGCATTGAAAAACCACTTGAATAAGAGACATAAGGGCAGATATAACAGTTAACAAGTATTGAGGAGATTACGCTGACTTTGCTTCAGATGCCTCCACCTGTATGATGTCGGAGTGGATCACATGGTCTCCGTGCAGCGCGTCCTGTGGGATGGGCTCGCGTTCCCGTGAGCGTTACGTGAAGCAGTTCCCAGACGACGGCTCCATCTGCACGCTGCCGACGGAGGAGACCGAGGACTGCGTGGTCAATGAGGAGTGCTGTGAGTTTTCCTGCTTCGCTTCAGCGTCACTGCGGAGCAAGTGTGTGCACAAGTGCACGATTACTGAATCCTGACTCTGCTTGGCGGGCTCAGCTCCCAGCAGTTGCCTGGTTACGGAGTGGGGTGAATGGGATGTCTGCAGCGCCACTTGTGGTCTCGGCATGAAGAGGAGGGAGCGCTTGGTGAAGATGCCTCCTGCAGACGGGTCTATTTGCGGAGCCGAGGTGCTGGAAGTGGAGAAGTGCATGATGCCAGAATGCCGTAAGTAAACAACCGTGGTGGTGATCAGGAACCGTTCTGGCACCTCCTCCGCATCAAATCTGGAGAAAAGTGCCAAATTAAGCAAATGCGCTGGGTGCCAACCGGCAAAGAGACCGATGCTGACGTGTGTTGTGTGTAGATACGATCCCCTGCATGCTGACTCCCTGGTCCGAGTGGAGCGACTGCAGCGTGACCTGTGGGAAGGGTTTGAGGACGCGGCAGCGCATGCTGAAGTCCCCCGTGGAGCTGGGAGACTGTACAGAAGAGCTGGAGCAGGTGGAGAAGTGCATGCTGCCAGAGTGTCGTAAGTAATCATCAGCTACTCCATCGCATGTCACACTTGCAGACCAGCAGGACCCCTGTAACAAGGTGGGGATGAGGGTTTTTTTGGTTCATCCTGGAGCCTAGGAATTAAGTGTCAAACGGGGGTCACTGTTTCGCTCAAGAAGGTCATGACGCATCTGTTTTATAAGTGGGAAACAAAAGTCAAACCAGATTTATGGTACAGGATTTGAAAAGGATCATTTAGAGACCTTGAGCTTTTTAAACACTCCCGGTGTGAAGAATACACACGTTAGAAAGTAGCAGCTGGATGCTGATACCCTACTAACAATGTTTGGTTCCAGAACCCTCTGATTAGCTTTTTTGCCCTTTGTTTGCTAAATGTCAGGCAGTGGTTCCATGTTTTGTTCCCTCAACAGCCCCCTAAATTACTCCCTAATGCTGGAATGGCAGAATGTGATTTTCTTTCTTCTCTATTGTTGTCTTGACATCCCACCGCCTCTCTGTTACATCTCATTGTTATTGATGATGTAATAGAGATGCTCATATATTAGCAATCAGATGTAATAGAAGACCTCCTGTGATGTCATCAGTTTGTCTGAAATTAAAATTGTGGGACATCGTTTGCTGTAGAAGCCAAACCAACCTGAGCAGTACTGGCGTCATTTGTGTGAAAATCTTGACCTTTGCATTTGATTTTAGGAGCAGCATTTGCTATCATCCTTTTCTCCTCTCTGAAATCCCTTCCCTCTGGTCGCTCCTCAGCCATAGACTGTGTCATGTCTGACTGGACCGAGTGGTCAGAGTGTAACAAGTCCTGCGGGAAGGGTCACACCATCCGGACCCGCACCGTGACGCTGGAGCCACAGTTTGGTGGAGACCCCTGCTCCGAAACCATCCAGAGGAAGAAGTGTAAGATCAGGAAGTGCAACCGCGGACAAGCTAACAGCGATGAGAAGAGGCGACGCAAAGAGCAGCGAGAAAAGAGGAGGAGCAAACAGGGCAGAGCTGAGGTCCCTTCACAGCATCCAGGTTGGCATCATCACATAAGGAAAAGTCTGCAGGGAAGATTCCTTCTAATGGTTCTTTTTTAAATTCTCATCTTTTAGGATGTAAAATGAGACAGTGGTCAACCTGGACAGAATGTACCAAAGCTTGTGGCGGAGGCATCCAGGAGAGGCTGATGACAGTGAAGCAGAGGTTTAAGACGGCCCAGCTTTCCAGCTGCAAGGACAGGAAGGAGATCAGGGCCTGTAACGTGCAGCCCTGCTAGGAGACACACCCGGGAGGGGCGAGGGGGACGGCCAGCGGGGGCTGGAGCGGGACGGCGGCACGGCACACTGACGCCATCCTGTGCACCCTGTTGAGGCCTGAGTGGCTCAAACTTGAAATCTTGAAATGCAGAGTTGGAGAACAGTAGAATCCAGAGAAAAATTAACCACACTGGAAAACTGGATTTAAACTAATTTTGATTTTGCCGCAATTTGAAACGATCTCTTTTTCAGCGTAAGTGTAAAGATGTTGTGGTATAATATATATACTGGGAACTGTAATGACATATACATGGATTTAAAAATAATTTAAGGATTGTTATATCTCGTGGTATCATAGACATCGTAGAATACCCTCAAGACTGAAGCACATGTGCAGCCATTCCACTGTTTTATATGCCTTCAAGTTGTTTGTACAGCACAAAACACCCAGGTGACTTTTTACCCACTCATTTGGTTTGCAATGTAGAAAAGTAAGAACCATCTCATTTTTAACATCCTTAGACCAGTGGATTATTTCTTTTGATAAGAACGTGTTGCAAGATTCCTGCCAAAGTCTTGTGTTGATGTTTTCTAGAATTTCCCCACATCATTTTGGTTCTTCTCTGTTTCTTCAGTATATTACATTTTTGGAATAACATTGACTTTACAATAAAAGTAAATGTGACAACATGCCACCTTTATCTGTCTTTTATTATGAGCCTGTTGTCATAGGTGTGCACAGCCACTAGAGGGCGCTAACCAATGCGAAATATCCGCCTTTATTTAGTTCTCTTGATACCACAGAGGGAGCGGAGCCGCAAAAGGAAGACGAAGTAAAGTGCCAATGATGCAGTAGAACATGGACATGTTTTAGCACAACATTGCTCAATAGCATTCACTTTTTAAAAGGACACGCACGCACGCACACACACACACTGCTCACTTTGCATGTAACAGTCGGGGGGAGGAACTGATGTCAGGCTTTCCTCGCCGTGAAACACTGGGAAATAGGGTGAAGAAAAAAGATTCAATACACACATATCTCTCACCACTGCTGTTTCCATGCCAACACAACCACACATGGGAGAAGCCTACACATTTCCACGGACGATGGGAAGGAGAATTATTCCAGCCGTGATTGAGCTGTTAACATCGACGTCGCTGCAGAGAGGCTGACAACAACTGCAGTGCTTTAAAAGTGGGTGCGCATGTGTGTGTGTGTGTGTGCGTGCGTGCGTGTGTTTAATCCTCCGGTATGATCCTCTAACAGCCCCCTCCAGACCTCCTCCAGCTTTGTGCGGCGTTGGCTGCTGGTGATGCCGACAAGCTGCTGCTCAGAAGATCAAACTGAGACATCAAAGCTGCGACGTTTATCGCGAGTGTCACCTGCAGACGCCCCAAAGGTTCAAATAAAAGAAATCAAAGAAATCAAAGAAAACAAGTCATGCTGTCTGCGAGCACCTTCCGCTAGACGTCGTGAAATGAAGGGATGGCAGAAGTTTAGCTCGAAGATAACTGTCACTGTTTAAATATTAAAACTCTAAAATGAACCCACCCATCCCAACATTTGAAGGTCTACGGGGGGGGGGGGGGGGGGGGGGGGGGGGGGGGGGGGGGGGGGGGGGGGGGCGCGTCAGTATTCATGTCATAAAGGTGGATTCAGATGCTGGAACTCACGTCAACATAAAGGATAAAAGAATTCCTGAGACGTTTGTTTGTGGAACCAAAACAACCTTGATGATGATGAAGGAAAAGCCAAGAGGTCCCTGGGGGGACGAGGCTTCTGGACGAGGTTAAAAAAAGCCGTTTTAATCAATTCAATCATTGTTTTTCAATATTTTAATCAGGACCAAAGAGATCGATGGACACTATAATTGCCAGGAGAAAACAAGAAGAACGTTCAGTTTATGATGATGAAAAATCAGGAGGTCAAATTCGCTTTAGTTCCATTTTAGTGTCACAGATGGTGCGTTTGTGGGGCTGTGAATGGAGGAAAGACGCACGCGCGCACAAACACACACACACACACACACACACACACACTCAGCTGCCTGAAGGAGGATCTTCAAACTGAGCTCTCACAGGTTTCTCAGGTTTCGTTCTCATTACAGGAAAAGTTAATTACTTTTTTCCTTTAATTTTTCTGGTGTTTTTTTTTAATATGAATCTCTCGTTAATGAATGAAAACAGAAATCCATCTTATCATTTTATCACACAGCCAAATGAGTTTGGGGCCCTTTATTTTAATATGAAGTGTTTTAACGCAGACGTTTTGATTAATTAGACTCATAAAACACACATTTAAAAATAAAAACATGACTCTTCTGCAAAACTGATCTTGATTAAAAAGCTTTTGTGCCATCACTTCGGGATGAGAGCAGTATTCCTGTGACAGCACCTGTTTATACTCCCACCGTGCATAATATTTGATATCTTTACTGTGCACGTTTCGAGTAACAAAGGACCCCTCTCATAAGGAACACGCAACTCTTCCGGATAATTGAAATGGGTTAAAAATCTTGTTTTGCCTTAAATAAGGCTGATATTGTCTCCATCATTACATCATAAACTACCCTCACAACTACCCTGACCTTCTGGTTCTGACCAACCTCCTCTTTTCCTTCTTGTCTTCACTAACCCGAACCCTAACCCTAACCCGAACCCGAACCCTAACCTAACCCTATCCCTAACCCTGACCCTGACCCTGACCCTAACCCTAACCTAACCTAACCTAACCTAACCTAACCTAACCTAACCTAACCCTGACCTCCAGGCTCAGGCGGCTGCTCCCAGCTGGGCCAACGCACCTCTAAATGAGTGAATAAAACACACATTTAACAACAGTAGTTTAACTTTTCTGCAGTAGTTGAAAATGAAGACAGCAGCAAATGAAGGCACCGCTCCCTGAGGGTGTTCGGCTGAAGGAGCGCGGCCGCCGTGCGCTGCGCTGCGCTGCCGGCTGTTGGCTGTTGGCTTCCTGTCTCTGCACACGAGAGGAAATATAGGATTTCATAACCTAATGAAAGCCAGAGGGGAGATCAATATGGTGGACCGCAGCAGCAATCACCGCGTGGGGTTTATAACCTGTAAATCTCTGCAACAGCAGCAATCTAGGAAACGTCAGTTAGCATTACAGCATATTCCCAATAATAGAGCCGGGAATACTGTACATTATCAGTGGTTGGAATAAAACAGTAAATCCCATCTGTCCTGCTCATTCCTGCTTCTTCATTCTAACCTTCTCATTTATAGCATGTGGAGGAAGATTAGGAAATCCCCTTTACGCTAATAACACAAAAATTGTTAATTTCCCTGTCAGGTTGTCTCCTTGTTGCTGGGGAAACGTATTTGACCGGCGTTTCCCAGAGCACCAATCAGACGATCCACCGTGAGGCCTCTGCAGAGCTGAGCTGAGCTGAGCTGAGCTGAGCCGAGCCGAGCCGAACCGAGCCGAGTTGAAATGAGCTGAGCTGAGCTGAACCGAACTGAGCCGAGCCGAGCCGAGCTGAACTGAGCTGAGCTGCAACAGGAGGAGTAAAGACAGATGATTTCAGAATCAATAGGCAGAGAACAATGAAATAATGACGTGTTTATGTAGGTTAATGACTCCCAGAGCAGAGCCTGAGCATGTGATGCTGCCTATTAAGGTTTTCACACTCTCTCTCTCTCTCTCTCATACACACACACACACACACACACAGACACACACACACACACACTGTTTAGACACTCATTTCAATATTAGTATGGTAAAATGCAAACATATATAAGACAACGCAATATAACAATATCTAATCTAATCTAATCTAATCTAATAATATAATATAATATAGTATAATATAATTTACACTCTACACACAAACTTCTACTATGTTGGTGCAGCAGCCTTTAATATTTAACAGCTGCGGCTCCGTCCGACCTGCTACCTGGATGTGGAGCGTGTGGTCAGAGGTCGGAGCAGGACGGACACGCTCATGTCTGGAAGCGTCAGCAACAGAGGTCATCATCACCTGTCACCTGACGTCAGGCCCAGCGGGACGACGTGCGTTCTGCTGCTCGGCACCAGTGGCGCCCAGTGAAGGAACACAGTGAACAATCACTCAGCCTCAAAGTGGAAACTGAGACCCGTAACTGCA